>NC_071093.1:16865000-17090000 GCF_027358695.1 Spea bombifrons | reverse complement strand
TAACTGTGGTAATTCTTGAGCTAATACATGCCAACGAGCGATGTTAAGTTTTCTTTTGAGGGAACTAGGGAATTGTGTTATTAAAATATCAATCAGATGGATTAATGCTTTATCTACAGCATACCATCTAAAAGACTTATGAATGTGTTATGTGCTTAAGATTACAACTGATCCAACAACAGATACATCCAAACACATATCAATGAAATCACAATATGTATTCCGATATATCTCCTGAAGGCTAATGTGTCTTCTAGCTACAATAACTACACTTATCCAGGTGAATGGGTATATGGATACACTTATGAAATATGCACCGATAAACCCACCCACTGGCTTATTAAGTTAAACAATCCCTGTTCTATCTCTTCTAACTTTTAAGGTTTTTGAACTGAAAACTTTCGCTTCTTCCAGAATGCAACAGAATATTTTGGAAACAACAACAGGATATCCAAGAATCCACAATGCGGCTATGATACAACAATACAAACTTTTACTAGAACGTTCCAAATATAAAACAATACAAATAACAGTACAATAACAATAATCCCCACATTAATTGACAGACTTACAACAAATACATATATATAAGTTCCTATTTACAATATTCAAACATGCATGTTCATAGTTACCTTCCCTGAGAGCTCCAGGTTAGTGATGTTACTTTTTCTCTTTACTTTCTCTCCTCCTCCTCTCCTCTTTACTTTCACTACCTGTCCCTTGATATACTAGAGGGTCCCAATTGAGTCTACTGGGAGATCCCTGATTGGACCCTGTGGTTGCCGTAGTTACCCTTTGAAGTTATTCCCTTTGGCCAACACCACACCCTGGGGTCTTTACAATCATGGGGCAGTAAAACCCAAAGATCTCCTGATCTGATTATTGACATGACACTCTATTTTATGCGAAAACCTGTCTTTCTTCCACACACCCTTCATCACGCATATCAGTGTTATCTAAACTAAGACAAAAGGTTTCCCAAATATTTATCATTCCCGGCCACCTCCCATGCATCTTGATTTAACTAGTATTAACAGAAACCATGATATATATATATATATATACACATACACATACATACCTACATATGCATATCTACACACATGTACATCCATACACCCGCATACACCTGTCCATATACATATATATTCACACAACTGCTTATAGTGTAACAAGCGCTGACCCCCAGGGATGCGTGCATTTATCAGACCAAAACCAATCCGGTGGGCTCGCCCCCGCCGGCCGCTTTGGTGACTCTAGATAACCTCTGGCCGATCGCATGTCCCCGTGACGGCGACGATACATTCGGATGTCTGCCCTATCAACTTTTGATGGTACTTTCTGTGCCTACCATGGTGACCACGGGTAACGGGTAACGGGGAATCAGGGTTCGATTCCGGAGAGGGAGCCTGAGAAACGGCTACCACATCCAAGGAAGGCAGCAGGCGCGCAAATTGCCCACTCCCGACTCGGGGAGGTAGTGATGAAAAATAACAATACAGGACTCTTTCGAGGCCCTGTAATTGGAATGAGTACACTTTAAATCCTTTAACGAGGATCTATTGGAGGGCAAGTCTGGTGCCAGCAGCCGTGGTAATTCCAGCTCCAATAGCGTATATTAAAGTTGCTGCAGTTAAAAAGCTCGTAGTTGGATCTTGGGATCGAGCTGGCGGTCCGCCGCGAGGCGAGTTATCGCCTGTCCCAGCCCCTGCCTCTCGGCGCCTCCCTGATGCTCTTGACTCTGCCTCCTCCCCCCTCCCATACACCACTCTGCCTCCTCCCCCCTCCCATACTCCACTCTGCCTCCTCCCCCCTCCCATACTCCACTCTGCCTCCCCTCCCACACACCACTCTGCCTCCTCCCCCTCCCACACACCACTCTGCCTCCTCCCCCTCCCACACACCACTCTGCCTCCTCCCCCCTCCCACACACCACTCTGCCTCCTCCCCCCTCCCACACACCACTCTGCCTCCTCCCCCCTCCCATACTCCACTCTGCCTCCCCTCCCACACACCACTCTGCCTCCTCCCCCTCCCACACACCACTCTGCCTCCTCCCCCTCCCACACACCACTCTGCCTCCTCCCATACACCACTCTACCTCCTGTCAGCAACGGAGGTTCACAAAACACCAGGGAGTCGGGAGAGAGGCAGAGTGGTGTATGGGAGGGTGGCTCCCATACATCCCTCTGACTCCTCCCCCTCCCATACACCACTCTGCCTCTCTCCCGACTCCTTGGTGTTTTGTGAACCTCCGTTGCTGACAGGCACTTTCACTGCAGCTTCATAGAAGCCTCAGTGTAAGTGAAGGGCAGTAACGGAGGCTGTCTGTGCGATGCAGACCCCCACCAGCTGAAAGAGGATGATCCTCTGCAGGAGACCTTGATTCTTTGTCAGCCGGTGGGGGTCTGCGCGATGTGCACAGACAGCCTCCGTTACTCACCTTCACTTACGCTGAGGCTTCTATGAAGCTGCAGTGAAAGTGCCTGTCAGAACGGAGGTTCACAAAACACCAAGGAGTCGGGAGAGAGGCAGAGCAGTGTATGGGGGGGGGCGGAAGTGAGAGACCGGCCGACAGTGAGGGGAATCCAGGTCCCCTGCAGCGTTGTGGGGGATCTGGATTCTAGTGTTATAATCCGATCTCTGTTTGAGGTCGGATTATATAAGGAGAGGAGTTTGAAAAAAAACTCTTTTTATAATCGATAAAAATCGATTTGACTAATCAATAATGAAAATCGTTGTCAACGATTTTAATTATCAATTATTATCGATTTTATCGATTAGTTGTTTCAGCCCTAATTATTACATCAAGAGATAATGTCTCTCATGTGAAATATGTACAAATTTCATATAGTTGGTTTCTATAAATATATCAGAGACCGAGTGGATGACACAATAGTACTGCTGTTTGTTATGTAAAGCATTTAAAATATAGTCCTCTGTGAAAAAAAGAGTATATCATATTATTCACAGTTTGTAGGTGATAACACTTATCAGTGTTCGGTGTGTCTGTGAAGACTTCCTTAGCAATCCTTTCTATGAAAATGTTTTTAGATACTGTGTGTCTTTATTGTGATTTTTCGGGAGAATTAAATATGCGATCTCACCGATCTTCTTATGATGTGTCCCGCGGAGCTCTCACACTTACCCTGTAGGCTTTATTGACCGTGCCTAGCCGCTGCCGAGTTAGCGGATTGCTGGCAGTTGTGGGCGCAGGGAGGGAGAGGTCTGCTGAGTAGGTTAATGGAGGTCCTTGATGTCAGCAGTGTTATCCTCGTGCGTGATGGGCACAATATAGATAAAAAAAATAAAAAAAAATTGTTGATTTAACAAGTCAATCTTACTCGGTCCGGAGTGCCGTGAGCAGTGAGCAGTGTTGATATTGATGCAGGTTATGCACAGGGGGAATAGCAGGCTAAACGCGTTTTCGAAGCACACTTGGCTTCTTTTTCAATAGCTCTGTTGGTAATGAAAAAATGTGGGCCTTATATGTGGATCTGAGTGCACATGATTGGATACTTGCTAATGGGTGTTAAAACATTTGTGGAATGGATTAACAAGGGACTGGGGGGGGCGAACTGGATTAAAGGACTCTTCTTAGATCAGTTACAGTCCTATGAATTGAATGAATGACATGAGCAATGCAATAGTGGAAGGACAGTGATGTGGAACATCTAATGATATGAAAATCTCTGTACGAATGTAAGAATATAAATAAAAATAAAAAATATAATCTAAAAATAGGATATATAAAAATAAATATCAAAATGGAGGTCATGAATATTAATAATAACAATAATAATAATGGAAGGCATAAATGAAATATACACAAAAATGAAATATACATAAAAAAGGGGGGAAACATTTGTAGGAGAGGGTAGGCCCTTCTGCGGGGGGAGTCTAGGCGCTGGGTAATCAGCCTGGGTCATGATTCACCGTGCGACAATGTGGGGGCCTGTCTCTCATCACATAAAGTCAAAAATTTAAAGTTCTGCATTGAGTCCCTTTGGGGCTATTGTGTCCATCTGGAAAATCAGTTTAGATTCAGCTCTTGACATTTTGGCAATAAAATTGCCTCCTCTCCGATCTCGATGTATTGTCTGGAGAGCTGCATATGTGGTACCTCTAATGTGACAATTATGGTGTTCTTTATAGTGTGCTGATAAAGTGTGTTTTTCAAAACCTCTTTTGATGTTGTAAAAATGTTCAGCTATACTTTTTTGGGGTTCTTGATGTACGTCCTACATATTGTTTGCCACATGGGCATTGAATGATATATATAAATGTTTTTGCTATTACAGGTAAGCAATTCTCTGATAGTGTACTATAGGATACTATAGTTTCTGTTTTTTTAGGAAATGTGATTTTGCAGCTGTTACATTCTGTGCATCTATGGAAGCCCTTGGATCCCGAAATAGATGATTGGTGTTTGTTATATTGTGTGTCTTTAGTGAGTTTGGTTGTGGGAGCGATCTTCAAACCTAAGTTCGGAGCTTTTGTGAAAACAATGGGGGCTTGTGAAGGAAGTGACAGACCTATTGTTTTGTCGGTTTGTAGTAGGTGCCAATGTTTATTTATTATTTTCTTGATCTGGCGGTGTGCTGTGTTGAAGGGTAGGACTAATTTGGCTGTTTGTTCTATATTTTCTTTTGTTTGTTGTTGTGATTTGTCTATGAAAAAGGTTTCTCGGTTTTGTTGTTTAGCTTTATTGTAAGAGTGTTCGAGTAGTTGTTTGGGGTAATGTTTTTGTTGTAATTGGTTAGAGACTGGGCTTCTTGGTCAAACTGGTGTATATCTGTGCAGTTGCATCTGATCCGTCTGTATTGTCCATATGGAATGTTTGTGAGCCATTGTGGTAGATGGCAGCTATCAAACCTGATGTAACAGTTTTTTGCTGTTGGTTTGTGGTAAGTGTTGCAAACAAGTTTGTCACTGAGTACTTTTATGTTTAGGTCTAGAAATTCGATTTGTTCTGTGCTAATATTGGGGGTAAACTGGAGGTTATAGATATTATGATTGAGTTGATCTATGAAAGTTTGCATTGATTGTGTTGTATCTTTCCAAATGATAATGATGTCATCGATATATCTTTTCCAGAGGACCAGGTTCGCACCCAGGTGGAGGGATATGGTCTGTTCCTCCCAAAAGGCCATAAAAAGGTTAGCGAAACTAGGCGCGAACCTGGTCCCCACCGCGGTTCCGAGAACCTGGAGGTAGAATTGGTCATTAAAGCAGAAAAAATTGTGAGTGAGAATATATCGTATGCCTTCTAGTATGAATGTGATATGTTCCTGAGGGATGTTGCTTTTGGATAGGTAGTGATCTATTGCTTGTATTCCCTGTTCGTGATTAATAGACGTATAGAGTGAACTATCATCTAAAGTTGCTAGACACCAATTGGGTTGCCATTGTATGGTTTCAATTATTTTGATTATTTGTGTTGTATCTTTGATGTATGATGGAGTTTATTTTACATATGGTTGTAGTATGATATCAATGTATTCTGATAAGTGGGAAGTTATTGATTCTATTCCTGAAATAATAGGTCTGCCTGGTGATTTGGTTGGATTTTTATGAATCTTTGGAATACAGTAAAAAACGGGTATACGGTTTTCTGTATTAATGAGATATTCATATTCCTGTTTAGTCAAAATTTGTTGTTCAGAGGCTTTTTTACATAATTTTTGGAGTTCTCTAGTGTATGTTTCTGTTGGGTTATGTGTTAAAGTTTTGTAAGTTTTGGTGTCTGCTAATTGTGTGTCACATTCTGCGTTATATGCGTCGACATCTAAAATAACTATACCGCCTCCCTTATCTGCTGGACACATCACAATTTTATTATCTTTTTGTAATTCTTTCATTGCCCGGATTTCTTTCGCTGTTAGATTGTATATGATTTAGGGGCAGTTATGGTTGATGGGGTCTTCAGGGTTAATTTAGGGGCAGTTATGGTTGATGGGGTCTTCAGGGTTAATTTAGGGGCAGTTGTGGTTGATAGGGTCTTCAGGGATAATTTAGGAGGAGTTATGGTTGATGGGGTCTTTAGGGATAATTTAGGGGCAGTTATGGTTAATGGGGTCTTTAGGGTTAATTTAGGGGCACTTATGGTTGATGGCGTCTTCAGGGTTAATTTAGGGGCAGTTATGGTTGATGGGGTATTTAGGGTTAATTTAAGGACATTTATGGTTAATGGGGTCTTTAGGTTTAATTTAGGGGCAGTTATGGGTAATGGGGTGTTTAGGGTTAATTTAAGGGCAGTTATGGTTAATGGTGTCTTTAGGGTTAATTTAGTTACAGTTATGGTTAATTTAGGGGCAGTTATGGTTAATGGGGTCTTTAGGGTTAACGTAGGGGCAGTTATGGTTGATGCTGTCTTTAGGGTTAATTTAGGAACAGTTATGGTTAATGGGGTCTGTAGGATTCATTTAAGGGTAGTTATAGTTAATGGAGTCTTTAGGGTTAATTTAGGGGCGGTTATGGTTGATGGGGTGTTTAGGGTTAATTTAATGATGAGGACTGAGAGTTATTATTACTGAGAGTAATTTAATTAATGAAATAAAGTTAACTTAAGGTGCAGTTAGAGGTAAAGGGGTGTAAACTAAGGGGAATCTAAATCGTGGGGGAAGTGACGTTTAATCCTGTATTTATTTATAAAGGTATTCTGTCAGTGTGATGTGAATGAGTCTGTGAACAAGTGGGCAATATGACATATATGGGGGGGTATAAGGCATATCAAGGGGCACAGTGGCATATCAGGGGGTATAAGACATATAGGGTATATAAGGCATATGTGGGGAGGGTGGAGTGGCATATCTGGGAGGCATGTGGCATATCTGGGGGTATGTGGCATATCTGGGAGGCAGTGTGGCAAGCCAGGGCTCAAATGTTCATAACTGGGGGGGCAGGTTGGGAAATAAAAACACGAACTACATTTTTATCAAAGTTTGTTTATTCTGCTGCTTGTTTTTAACATCCTGTTTGTTTATTAAATTAAATTATTTTAAATAAATTATTTTTTTATCCAATTAATCGAAAAAATAAAATCGGCCAACTAATCGATTAGGAAAATAAATTTGCCAATTTAAAAAAATAGGTATGTGTATATGAGAAAGAGATATCCCTTGCTTGCAGTGTAAGTGCAGTAGTTAAATCTGTAACCTGCCACCCCAACCCACTTGACAGCTACGCTGGGATTGACAGCTGCACCCCCATATTACATTTATATTGCACGCTATTATATATGTGTCTAACAATAAAAGAGTGCCATTTATGAGTTCTGGGGCCCCATCTAACTCATTAGTTCACTGTAAATATTAGCTATAAAAGGTATTTTGTTAAATATATAATGTATAAATACCTGCAGTTAAAGAAAGTTCCTCGCACGGTGTGCAAGCTCCACAGCAGAAAGGTGTACAAACATCAACGTGGCCGTCGGACAGGCTGGTCCAAAGAGAAATCTCCCTGACCATATTATCTAAAATAAAAACATCTTCATAGAGTTCACATTTCTTTTGCTGGAGTCCTGACGCTCTCCAATTCACTTTGCCAGGAAATCAGCTGTCTTGGGATGGATACCTCAAATGGCACTCTGTGTGTGGAGAACCAGTGTAATCTTTGTACCTGCAATTGCGACTATTTCCTATGCCTGGAAAGGACATGGCCCTTCTGCTGGATAAGAACTAGTCGCACTCGCATCCAAGCTTAAATACCCGACTCCAACTGAATTACTACCTCGTCGTGGACGTATGAATGCCTGTTTGCGTAACAAGCCTCACTTTCGCTCAGTGGTCGTTGATTGGATAGAATGGCGGAATAGCGTAATTGATCTTTTTTTTTTTTTTTTTTCTTCAATATAGCTTTATTTTTTGTTGTCAAGTGGCGAAGTCGTCGGCAAAGGTTATTCGAGAATCAGTGCCGTTTCCAGTGACGCTTTTTCCGTTTCCGTTCAGAGTGCCCCCTCAAGGAGACTAAAGGCTGCAGGTAAGGGAGGTTTACGTCTAAGCGTATACTGAGGCAAGAGATCCGCTCAGCTGTTAATAATGACAGCTCAAGGGTTGTAATTGGAACAAAGATACACGTGCATAGGTTATAAATGTGGTGTTTTACCATGCCTTAGATGTGTATGGTGGTCGGTTGTATCCACTTTCCTTTAATTAATTATTCTGTTCTGGGCCCCCGTTTGCCCCAAGGATTGTCGCGTAAACCTGTTCTTTAGATTGTTGTGTTGTCCCGCTTGGTATTGCATGAGAGGCATTGTGCAGAACCATAATGCACTCACCCATTTGCCTCCCCCAACTATTTTCTGTGCAGGAGATGTGTTTGGTATCACCGTGCACATGCGGTACATACGCAGGTCCATGGAGGAGGTCAGCTGTAGCTGCAATTTCTACAGGGTCCACTAAGGTGTCATTAAATTGAAAATTGACTAAACACAGTGCACTTTTAACACAATGTTAATATGCACCTTATGACTCGTTACTTATATCATGATCTGTCGGGAAGGAAGGTGTTATAGATTTGATCTAGGGGTTTCCCTTAAATTATGTATTGCTAATATATTTAAGGGTGATATGAAGTAAAATAAATGGTCTGATAATGTTTTTTTTTTACGAGTACGTTAGATATGCTTTATGCCATTTAAAGACAGGACTTTTCATTTATTGATCCGATTCCATAGCACTGTTGCAAAAGAAAAGTACAGCATGATCATTAATGTTAGAATTGACAATAACAAAAAAGAGATGTTCAGACATACTGCTGCAGGATTAGAAGAGAGAACTCTAATCTTGTATTTTGATTACTACCTATTAATATGTTAAAATCAAAGTCTGATGCTGTATTTCTGGATGTGGTATCTCTGATGTGTCGTTTTTTAACAACATGTTACAGATGGCCTGTAATCTACAATAACCATGTCTCACAGGTATGGGCCACGGACATGAACACCATGGGCATGGAAAGCTTCACCTACCTGATTATAGGCAGTGGAAAATAGAGGGGACACCGCTAGAAGAAGTACAAGCGAGGCTAGCTAAACGAGGCTTGAGGGATCCATGGCTAAGGTATACCCAAAACAGACACGGGATTGCCTTAATTTGTGTGCTGAACTTTGATTCGGCAAGAGAAACATTAATACAAGAGAGGATGTAAAAAGAGTATCTGCGTTGCTATGTTTACATTTTTACCATGCATCCTAAAAGCTGCTGTCATGCATGTTGCATATCTTTTACATGTGTTCATAAACGGTGTCAGTAGAACAATTTTCCGGCTAACAGCAAACAATGCTTTGTTATTGTTTTAGTATGTTTTAAATATTTTTATTATTATTATTTATGAAGAGGCAGGCTCCCTACCATACTGAGCAATAAAGGAGGGAAATACTTACGTACTGATCCTTTTATCAAACATTTTAAATTGTTCGCTTAAAGACACTTTGGGGAGACCAGGCTGTCAACGTACAGCCTTTTCACCATGATCCTGGGTGATTATAAGCAATGGCTGCCAGATATGTCACTTACCCTACATACCTTGTTTGCCGCCTATTGCCACATGGTAAAAAATGTTTCTACAACATTGTTCTTTTTCCCTCTTGACACAGCCTATTCCCTAACTTGCATTTGTATTTTTGTTTCACAGGAATGAGGCCTGGAGATATATGGGAGGATATGCTAAACCTGCTACCTTTAAGGATGTCATTGCCAGAGGCTTTAAATGGGGCTTTGCTGCGTTTGTTGTGGCTCTGGGGGTTGAGTATGTCTTGTTTCCTCCAAAGAAATCTGGAGGTCACCATTAAAAGAACAGTGTATTCATTAAGTATCCAGTTTGTGTAGCACTTGCAAGAAATATATCTATTAAAAGTGGGATTGTTGAATTATATGGTGTAGCTTGTGTAATATTTTTTCATTAAGATTATGGATGCAAATGTATAGAAAGTGGAGGAGGAACATTAATAATGTACAGTAATTATGTAAAGATTCACCACAATTTTGTAACTACGACCTTCTCATGGTGGTGATGGAACGTATATACATTTTGGCTTGCAGATATCAAAATAAGGCTTGATCTTTAAATTAAATTGAGTTCTCTGTCATTGAGTAGCCTTCAACATAAATTGTACTGTAAAGTTGGCATACCATTGGAGATTTGGTAATATATGTACCATTTTTAAAGAACACATGAGTGAGCAGGCAAAACACATTTATTGTATTTCTTATGGGATTCATATTCAACTGTAGGTTATAACCGAATGGCACAATCATAAAACAAAACATGGCAACAAAAGTCTGCATACCCTTAGTTCGTAATACTGTGTATTGCCCCCTTTAGAATCAATAACGGCGTGCAGTCTAGGGATGCAACCAACGATTTTCATAATCAATTAGTTGGCCAAATATATCACAGGTAAGCTGTTTGGAGGTAAGGATGGTACTGATAAGCTGCTTGAGGCAAAGGTGGCGTTTACAAGCTGTTTGGAGGCAGAGGCTGCGAGTGATGCTTGGTGAAGTTGGGGACCGCAGGGGAATTTTCCACCCAGGGCCTGTGGTTTCTAGTTACACTCCTGCGCGTGCAGCCACATTCACCCATTTGTTGGACGCACCTACAACGAACATCAGGCAGGTGCTCTAACATACACAGGCAGACACACATGCATACACTAACATACATAACCAGACATAAATACCCAGACACACATACATACCCAGGCAGACACACATTAACATGCGTACCCAGACAGCTCGCTTACCTGTGAAGCACCGGCCTGTCTTTGATGCACCCCGCCCTGCGGGCTGCCGCACTACCTCCTTGTCCTGAAAGTTAGAGATATAAAGAGTTACTGTTGGTCCAGGTGTTAGCACTTACCTCTTTATCCCTACTTCTATAACATGCCTCCGTCTATCCCACCCCGCCAGGATTTGCCAATGGTATGTACACAGTAGCGTACCTAGCGGGGGGCGGGGGGGGCGGTCCGCACCGGGTGCCGCTCATCAGGGGGTGCCAACTTGCCGGCACCCGGCACCCCTCCAGAGACGGACAGTAATGTCCGCCGCTGGAGGAGCAGGCTCGCAAGAGAGCGGTATCGGAGGTCTTTAACAGACCTCCAGCTCCCTTGAGTGATTTTAAGCCGGTTCCCTTGAACCGGCTTAAAATCACTCAAGGGAGCCGGAGGTCTGTTAAAGACCTCCGATTCTGCTCCCTTGCGATCCGCGCGGCAACTGCTGCTGTGCAGAGGGCACTGTGGGCGCGGCTTCAATGCCGCCGGGATCTGACAACAAACCCCGGCGGCACTGAAGCCGCGCCCACAGTGCCCTCTGACCCGGAAGAAGACAGAAGAAGAGGAGCGAAGAGGAAGACTGCTGTAAAAAGAAAAGACTGCTGTAAGAAGAAAAGAAGTAGAAAAGAAGGTAGGAAATCATTCATTAAGACTGAGTGACAGTGAGAGTGGATTGGTATATGTGTGGAATCTGTGGATTGGTATATGTGTGGATTGGTATGTGTGGAATCTGTGGATTGGTATGTGTGGAATCTGTGGATTAGTATGTGTGGTATGTGTGGAATCTGTGGATTGGTATGTGTGGTATGTGTGGAATCTGTGGATTGGTATGTGTGGAATCTGGATTGGTATACGTGTGGATTGGTATGTGTGGAATCTGTGGATTGGTAAGTGTGTGAGAGTGATGGGTGTTATGCTGTACCATTTCCAATGTCTTTTTCATTATAATTATGCTCTAAAGTACATCATAACTCCCATCACTCTATACTGTTCCGTACAGTGGCAGAGCTGGGAGACAGAGGCCTTGCACCCCCACCGCAGGGTGCTGGTCAGGTTCTATGTGGGCAATGTGGACGCTGGCTTTGGGGTGTGCAATCTGTGATCTATGCCTGTAATTTAGGGTGTTTTATCTATAACTTTAATGCTGAGTTTTTATGTGAATTCCAATTGATCAATACCTGAAAAGCTGGGTTTGTGTGTTAATGTGTTGGTCTATATCTGCTATGCTATGTTTCTATACATTATTTATGTTTACCAGCAAATACAGGATTTGTATGTCTTATTCAGTTGATCAATACCTGGGGTACTGTTTCCATGTGTTGTTTATTTGATCTATACCTTCAGTGCTGAGTGATTTCCAGTTGATCTATACCTGCAATGCTGGGTTTGTGTGTTCTGTTGATTTATACATGCTATGTTTCCATACATTATTTATGTATACCTGTAAATACAGGATATTTATGTCTTATTCAGTTGCACGTGCTGTTTCCATGTGTTGTTTATTTGATCTATACCTGAACTACAGGGAGTAATTAAAAGAGAGTTGTGGTTTAGTGACGTAGGGGACAAATGGACTTTGGGGATGATTACGGGGAGAGGACCTCCCAATGTCACGGTGCAGTCAGAAGAAGGGAAGGCTGTACTGACTCTCACAGTCTTCCCCTGATCTGCAGTTGAGGGCAGTACAACATAATCCCTATCACTATACATCGATCTAGACATTTACAATAATGCAGCATAACCCCTACCACTATATACTAAGCCAGACACTGAAGTGGTAGGCCTACACCACATCAATGGCTTTGTATATAGTGATATGGGTTATGCTGCATTATTGTAAATGTCAGGCTCAATGTATAGTGATATGGATTACGCTGCCCCACCGTCAATGTGTGCTCAGTATAAAGTGATAGGTGTTATCCTGTATCACCGGCAATGTGGGCCTCGGTATATATTAACAGTTATGTTGTACCACCGTCAGCGCGTGCCTCAGTATATAATGGAAACAGTTATGTTGTACTACTGTCAGCGCGTGTTTCAGTATATAATGATAGCAGTTGTGCTGCACAACTGTCAATGTCTGCCTCAGTGTATAATGATAGTTATGTTGTACTACTATAAGTGTCTAGCTCAGTATATAAAGATAGCGGTTATGCTGTACCACCATCAATATCTGGCTCAGTTATAGTGATAGGTATTATGCTGTTCCACTGTAGTATCTGGCTCAGTGTATAGTGATAGGAGTTATGCTGTTTCACTGTAATGTTTGCCTCAATATATAATGAAATTACTTAAGCTGCACCACCGTCAATGTCTGTCTCAGTATAGAGTGATAGGCATTATGCTGTACCACCGTCACTGCCTGGCTCAGTATATAGTGATATGTGTCATGCTATACCACAGTCAGTGTCTGGTTCATATGGTATATATAATCATGAGTCGACATGGCAACACCACTATATATGCAAATGCTTAAATAAAAAGAGAACAATGTTATGGTGACTCCTGATTATAATATCAGAATTTTTTTTAGTTTATAGTGTCTTTAGCTGCTTAGCCAGTACTTAATTTGTAATGTTTGTCACTCATTTGTTAGGGTTATTAAAGAAAGCACTATTATGTTTGTTAAATGTTATTTAAACTTTTATATTTGGGGGGGGGGTGCCACTTACAGGATCCGCCCCGGGTGCCAAATACTCTAGGTACGCCCCTGTATGTACAGTATAAGTGTATAGTGTTTGAAGTTGGAGTGGTTGTGTGTGTGTGTTTATGTATCTGCAAGTGTATGGTGCTTGAATGACTGTGTGTGTATATTTATGTATGTGTAAGGTGTTAGATATTGTGTGTAGAGCTGCCCCAGACTATCATCACACCCATTCAAATCATAATTCATATGTCATGTTTCTCCCCACTGCCATCATTATATTCCTCCCGCCATCATCATCATTATATTCCTCCCCGCCATCATCTTCTTCATATTCTTCCCATCTTCATCCTATTTCTCAAACCATCATTTCCACGCCCTATTATTATCACCCTGTCTTGTACCAAAATCATCCCCCTCCATCTCTATACTCGGCATTATTTCCCCTTCATAACCCCCAGCGTAATTCCCTCACCTTCCTGTTGTATGCCTGTGTGCAAATGACTGCCTGTAGGTCCACAGAGAAGTCTTGTTTTGTGTGTCTGCCGAGCCAGATACTGTAGTGCTGTATATGGTAACAAACCCTAGCACTGTATACAGTAATAACCTGTCAGTGCTATATACAGTAATATACCCATCAATGCTATATACAGTAATTTAACTCCCTGCTGTCTATACAGTAATAACCCTCTGCTCTGTATACAGTGTTGAGAAAAAAATGGTTTTATGTCATTTTGTTCTAATAAACTCCATTTATCTGCAGACCTGGAGGCCATCGTTGTTGTCAGTCGTGATATTTTGTGTGATGTTTCCTGCTCAAACACAACACTGAGCTAATGATTTATGGCAATTCTAAGGTCCTTTCCTCCATAGACTTTTATTATTTAGGGTGTCGGGCTGGGTGATTAAGTCTGAGCCATTCTATTGTTTCCCAAAGGCAGTATGAAAAGGAGTCGGGTTGTTTGATAACAGTGAGAATGGCTAATATGCTGCTGCCTGAAGGCATTATATTATGGAGTCTGAACTACAACTGGATTAAAAAAACGAAAAAGCAAAATATTTTCAAAAAATTTTTTTTAGAAAGGGGACAGAACAATATTTTGAAAATTTTATTTCGATCTGATACTACTAATAATTTACGGGTAACCGTTATTTCTGTTTTTTGATGAACATGAAGAATGCAGCTTATCCCTGGAGTCACATTTCGGTTGACAGCACCCAACTCATTCTGTTCACAAGTCACATATGACATATTTTTATTTTTTTTTACAGTAAGTTGTTTTATTAAATACTGGAATTAACGCTAGTCTTATCTCAGCTATGGCAGTTCCCCATCAAACAGTAAAGTGTGAGTTAAGAATTAATGTATGCATTTGTACAATATTTCTTAACATGATTGTATACAAAACAAGAGATGAATAAAAAATCTATCACTTCTAAGTCTCCTTGTTCTTTATAACCAAAAAAAGACAATACCTCTGTAGTTTATCTATACATAGAAGGAGAAATGTTATAACAAGATGTCATGATCCCAAACTAGAGAGTCAGAGGCCTAGATGTACCGTAAGGATGTTTTACTTTACTGAGAAAGATGTAGATATGTGGAACTGCCTCCAAGCAGGGGTGGTAGAGGAATTTGAACATGCATACGCTCCTAAATCCTAAAGAGGAGACCAACGACTGACAGTCATTGAGAAATTGTTGCCACAAACCATGTATCTTCTTTATTTGGGGCTCTGTCACTTCATCGGAGGTTAATAACTGAAATATCTCTGCCCTGTGAAGATATGTGGATAGTGTGATCTCCGCAAAACAATTTAAAGACACTCTCTCTCTTCTCTTTCTCAAAATTTCTCCCCGTCTCATTGTCCACTTTCTCCACACATCTCTCCTTTCTTCCTACCTCTTTTCTTATTTATTATTAGACTTGGGCACCGGCACAAATATGTCTTCATATTCGACAAAATTTGTCTGTCTATTTTTTTAGGACGAAATTCAGTTTTGTTTTCATAAAATCCAATTTGTCCGTCAGGGTTGCCATGGAAACAAGAAATAAATGGATAGAAAGGGTTAAAGGACAACTGTAGTGTGAAAAAAAAATGTTTCTTTAAATCCTTTAACCTCTAATCACCTCAGAACTGCTGTAAAACTCACCTATTCATATGTAACAAATTAACTTTGAACAAATTACCACAAAGCAGCAGCCGGGAACATGTATTTCTGTATGCACAACATGGGTGCAGTGGAAATTTGTGTGGGTGCAACGACAAGTATGTTTTTTTTATTATGGGTTCAGTGGAAATGTATGTGTATGGAAAGTACGTGTAAAGTCATTTATTTTCATTATGGTGTGCAGCGGAAATGTATATAGTTGCAAAGTGGGTGCACACGCTGCCCGGACTACGCACCGGGGACTTAGAATCTCCTGTAAGTTTGGAGGAGGGAGGGGGAGGGAGTGTTAAATGGGGGGCATAATGCATTTCTGGAGGCAGAGAGCTCTGTGAAATGCCTTTTAACCCCCTTAATGCCACTCTGCCTCCAGAAATGCCTTTTAACCCTCTATACACCACTCTGCCTCCTGAAATGCCTTATACCTCCCTATATGCCACTCTGCACCATAATATGCCTTTTAACCCCCTAAATGCCAGAGTGGCAATCACACTCCTATCACCCCAAGTCAGCCAGTACATGCTGAAACCTGGCTAGCTTGTCCCCTTGTGTATTGATGCTGCCAGCAGTATGGGGTCTGCACATCACTTACAGCCACCATGTGCCATGCCATGCCCCCCCCCCTTACACATCCATCCCTAGATATGCTTTATGCCCACCTTACATCCCCAGACTCCCTGATGTCTAGTGGGGGCAGCTGGTGGACGTCTGCGCAATGCGTGTAGACAACCTCTGTCATAGAAGCTCAGGCGGAAGTGCCAGCAGTGGGGGTTGTCTGCATCGCACAGACCCCCATCGGCTGCCAGAGAGGAGGATCCAGGTCCCCTGCAGCGCTCCAGGGAATCTGGATCATAACCCTGCTGCTTCCCCGCAGCAGGACTAAATGAAAAAAACACCTGTCCGGCGCCCGGAACTGCATGTCCTAGGTGTCGGGTGATACAAATTGTGCATCCCTGCGCTAAACTCCAAATATAGACTGTACCCCCCACTTTAAAAACTTGTGGCCTATAATCGGGCAAATACGGTAAGTATTCAGTTTCATTTATAAAGCCGCTAATTGCAATTGTGTTGACTGTGTAATTGTACACTATATGACCAATAAGTATGTGGACAGCCCTCCTAACTATACTTGGGCAACGGCCAACTCTTCGTGTTAGCCTTCGTGGGGAAAGAAAATCTTTGTATTCCACGAATATTCGCCTGATTTTCTTAAAAGGGGTTAATACGGGGTTGATGCGGTACGCACTAAGCAACAGCTTTGGCGCCAGGATTTTAAAGGTCTGTACGAGCAACTCTATTGGTCGCCGGCATCAACCAATGAAGGGCACCTGCACTTCCCGCTCCATGAGTTAAAGATCCATACAAGCAACCAATAGAGTCGCTCGTACAGACTTTTAAAATCCTGGTGCCGAAACTCTGCCTGGGGAGACCATTCCACTCCCGTTAACTTCTGCGATGCTGCGTAGATAATGGGAGCGGAAATGCATAGGTTCGCTGTCAGGCGTAACTCTATTACGTAAGAGCTACTCTATTGTTCGCTGTTCGCTGGCTGGGGCCTCCTCAGGCATCAACCAATTGAGTTTCTTGCATGGACCTTCAACTCCTCACGCGAACCTACAGATTTCCGCTCCCGTTTAGTGCTGCCTAGATAAGGTAGGCTAGATGGGGAAGGGACCTGGGAGATTAGTAAACGAAGACCAACACGAAGATTCTTCGTGTTGTATGTCTTCGTATACGTTTTGATGGTGCCATGTTCATTTCTTCGGTACTTGGGCTGAACAACGCAAACACACCCATTGTGTTCGTTTTCATGTTCGCTGGAATACGAATGCACATGTCTGCTCCTATTATTTAGGTGTTTCAACCACAGCCATTGCTAACAGGTGTATAAAATCAAGCACGTAGGCAGCCATCTCCAAAGCAGATATCCTTTGCCAGAAGTCAATTCATTAAATTTCTGCCCTGCTAGATCTGCTCAGGTCCCCTGTATGTGCTATTATTGTGGGTGGGAGCATCTAGCCTTGGCAGCTCAGCCATGAAGCAGTACACCATGCACACTCAAAGAGCGGGGCTGTCGAGTGCTGAAACACAAAAAGTTGCCTGCCTGCTGTAGCATCTCAATGTGTTTTTATAGAAACATAGACAGCAGATAAGAACCATTTGGCCCATCCAGTTTGCCCAACCTCGGAATACTTTCCTTAGTCCCTGGTTAGCCTTATGCCTATCCCATGCTTGCTTAAATGCCTTCACTGTATTAACATCTATCACTTCTGCTGGATGGCTATTCCAAGCATCCAGTATACTCTCATTAAAGGTTTACTTTTAAACCTTTGGCCCTATATTTTAAGATTATGTCCTCTTGTTGTGGTAATATTTCTCCTTTTAAATAAATCCTCTTCCTTTATCATGTTGACTCCCTTTAAGTATTTAAATGTTTCTATCATGTCCCCCCTGTCACGTCTTTTCCCCAGGCTATATATGTTAAGATCCTTTACCCTTTCCTGGTAAGATATATCCTGTAATCTATGAACTATTTCACCAACATATATATATATATCCTTCTGGAGATACGGTCTCCAGTACTGTACACAATACTCCAAGTGAGGTCTCACCAGTGCTCTTTACAACGGCATGAGCAGTTCCCTCTTTCTACTGCTAATACCTCTCCCTATACAACCAAGTATTTCCTATTGTCTATTCATTGATTTTTCATGGCCAAGCAGCTGCACACAAGCCAAGGATCACTATGCACAGGGCCGGCCCGACAATGGAGCCGAGTGGGGCAACCGCTCCGGGCGGCACTTCGCCGCCCCAAGCCCCTTTTTTTTTTTTTTTTTTAAAGCGAAAGAGAGAGAAAGGGGCCCCTCTCTCTCCTCTGCGGCAAGTCTCCCTGTTCGGTCTCGGTGCTGGCTTGTAATGCTGAGTGCCGGAAGATTTCCGGCGCACAGCATTACAAGCCGGCACCGAAACCGAACAGGGAGTCTCGCCGCAGGACTGCTGAAAGGTAAGTACGGGGGCGTGGGGGGTAGATAATATGCGGGGGCGGCAGGGACGGAGGGAGAGGAAGGGTAGATAAGGGGGGGGCGGCATTTTAAAATTCGCCCCAGGCGGTATTTTGCCTTGGGCCGGCCCTGACTATGCACAATGCTAAGTGTCGTCTGGAGTGGTGTAGAGCACAGGGCCACTAGGCTCTGTAGCAGTGGAAGCGTGTTCCCTTAAGGGATCACACTCCACTATCTGGAAGTCTAATGCATGAATCTGGGTTTGTCAGGGAAACACTAGCATAGTGCCTACTATAAAGTTTGGTTGAGGAAGGATAATGGTCTGAGGCTGTTTTTCATGATTTAGGTTGGGCCTCTTAGTTCCTCTAAAGCTAAAGCATACAAAGACATTTTAGACCATTTTGGGAAAGGCTTGTTTAAGCGTGGCTGTGCCCCTGTGCACAAAGCAAGGTTCAAAAAGATCTGGTTTTATTAGTTTGGTGTGCAGAAACCTGAGTGACCTGCACAAAGCCCTGACCTCAACCCCACTGATCACCTTTGGGATGAATTTACCCTCTGAATACATGCCTTCATATCCAACATCACTGCATGACTTTATAAATGCTCTTTTGGCCAAATGGGCAAAAATTCCTGCAGACACACTCTTCAAAATCTTTCCAGAGACGTGGACACCATTATAGCCACCAAAGGGGGGGGCACTCCATATTGTGGAATGGAACCTACAACAAGCTCATATAGGTATGATGGTCAGGTGTCTGCAGATTTCTTGGTATTGAGTGTATCTGTATTATGAAATCAAGGAGGCACTGGAGAAATAAACACACATCTCAGAGGAGAATGTGAAAAAAATTTTGGGTATGTCTGCCCCTTTGCATGTGGTGACAGTCAGTTTCAACAAATATCCACATAAACAAATTTTGTAAAACCACAATATTATTAAACAGTTTTGATTGAGGCCCATGGTTGTTTTAACCCCTTCAGTCCCTTATGGACGTACCGGTACATCCAAAAAACGCATCCCAAGAATCCCTTATGGACGTACCAGTACGTATCGGACACATCCCTGCCGCTGCACGGGAGATCGGGCTGACAGCCTAGACTCCCCCTGACAGCAGAAGCCAGCATTGCCAGCTTTCTGCTGCCCGATCCAATGTAACAGCTTCCGGCACGAACGCCGGAAAACTGTTACATTTTTTAAATGCCAATCACTGCTGACGTCACCCGGAAGGTCATCAGAGGACAGGATATCCCATGCAGGGTCTTTACAGACCCTGCAGGGATATCCGATCGCTCCTATGAGGCACAAGCACTGTGGGGACTTGCATAGAGATCACAGTGGACACCACTCTCCTCCCATGCTGAAGCACGAAACTAAGAAAAGAAAAATTACCAAAATAATACAATAAATAATAATAAAAAAAACAATAAAGTGAGCTAAGTGATGTAATTGTGACCTCTAACCATTTAAAAAAAAAAAAAAAAAATATATATATATATATATATATATATATATATAAAAAATACAAAAAATAAAATAATATATAAAAAAATTACATCCCATTGCCCTAACACAACATCTAAACAGTATAACCCTCCTGGCCCCGTTCAACACTCCCAAACCCGTTAAGCCATAAGCATAAAAATTCTACGAATAATGTACACCTTATGGTATGTTCCCTATAAGTGCTGGGAAAGTATGGAAAATCTATATAAATTAGGTATTTCTGAAATCAGGACACCTGAATTGATAAACTTGGAGGGGATTTTCCATCACTTTACCTAATTTTGTGAGGATTCAGAGGGAAAATTTATAAAAAATAGGTGTTTCTTTTCTCATTTTCGCTAATTTTTACTAAATTTCTCATTCTAAAATTGCAGCTAATCATCTAACTATGGTATCAAAAAAAAGTTCTATCTCTCCTTGAAAAAACAATATATAGTTTATATGGGTACACTATTCACAGGAAAAGAGAATAATCGCTGAACCGACATAGCGCAAAAATGGCAAAATTGTTCCGGGACTTGAGGTGCCAAAAACCCCTGGGATTGAAGGGGTTAAACCTGATAGCTGGTGGATGGCAAACATTTTTTCTCCTGGACAGTTTTTGTAGTTCTGCTTTATACTTACATTTACAAGACAACCATATGTAACGTTTTGTGCAAGGTGAAAAAAGAAAAAAAACCACATCAACCACATCATTTTCTATTTCTGCTAACCTACACAGGTATGCTACTGTGCAGGGACTCAATTACTTCAGTTTACCTGGGACACTCTCCAGATCGAGCCCTGCACCCTCTGGTCAGTTTCTTCTTTCTCTGGGCAGGGAAGCAGCATCTAGCCTTGCCCATGCTATAGATACTGGTCAGTAGAATGTGAACTACATATGTGTCTTGCAAAAAAGCCCAGTTTGGTAACCCTAGTACATAGTGTCATTTTTTTAACTGCAAACATACACTTTGTCATGAACACTCACATACCTTGACAAGCCCACAATAACAATCCTACAGAAAAACTAAAAGGCCATTGAGCTCACACATCCCCTACCCCTTTCCACACATCTTAGGGAGTGACATGCACTCACAACGGTTACATGGTGTCCCCTTCCTCAGATCTACGGCTCTGGCCCTGGCCTCTCTGCTGTCTTTCCTCCAGCACAGGTACTAGACACAGAGTTCCCTGACGACTCTCTTCCAGGTGGTAGATACCACAGATATCCGTGACAGCTTTCTTCCAGGTGGTAGATACCACTGAGATCCATGACAGCTTTCTTCTAGGTGGCAGAGTTCCGTGACAGCTTTCTTCCAGGTGGTAGCCACAAAGTTCCGTGACAGCTTTCTTCCAGGTGGTAGACACAGAGATCCGTGACAGCTTTCTTCCAGGTGGTAGACAGAGATCCGTGACAGCTTTCTGAATAGTTTTAGTTAATGCCCATCAACAAACATTTCTGCCTTGCAGAATGTATAATAAAATAGACATTATTCTCTAAGTGTTCCATGCAATCGCAGCAACTATTTTCTCAACAAGATGTTTTGTGCGTCTTAAATGAGAACAAATAACAAACGCATAAACAAACCCCAAATAAAGCTTTACTAGGTAAACGTCAGTCAATATGCGGACATTTTACTGGCGACAGTCCTTCATAAGAGATCATTGTCCTGTAAAAATCGGAGTAAATAAAATCCGAAACGCCCTACTTCCTGGTAGAAAGAGCGTCGTTGGGTGGGGTAAGTTTTTATACTCGAATTAATGCTTTGGACCTCATGTATGCAATACCGAAACCAACTTAACACTGCCAGATTTTAAAAAAATCGAACACAGTACAGTCGAGAATGTCCCAGCGCGAAGATCCGAGGTATTTACTAACATGTTTACTTCCTAGAGGGGCGGAGGCAGACGGATGTGCTTTTTGGTAGTCTACTAGCTTCAAACTGTTACGCCCAGAAAGAGGTTAAATATGCGTAATTATGCGAATCCTATGTAACGTAATGTATCCATTAAACCCGGGACATCTAAGCTTCGTACTGTGACTTTGGATTATGGTTTAGTTTTTAACCCGTTTAATGCCATCATCAAGTGTGCAGCACATATTTACAGGGTTAAGGTAAGTGGCGGATGGAATAATTTCTGTTATTTCCTTAACTGTGTATGGAGACGCGACGGTTTAAATGTCCTTTATTGCAAACAAATAACTGCATAGAGCTTGGCCTGGGGTATGATTGAGGAAGTGCGACGTTTACTTTCCAGTTTGCTATGCTACTTGTATGCTTTTCGGTTGAGGAAGATATTATATGTGGTTGTATTACCGTATTGGCTCGGATATAGGCCGCCCCCGTATATAGGCCGCACCCTAAAAGTTTGGTGCTTTTTTAAAGAAAAAGTTTTTTTCTTTAAAAAGCACCAAAAAAAAAAAAACAACATTCTGCCACTCTGTCTCCCCCCCCCCGAGATATGATACCACTGTCCTCCCCCCCGAGATATGCTGCCACTGTCCTCCTCCCCCCGAGATATGCTGCCGCTGCCACTGCCCCCCCCCCCGAGATATGCTGCCACTGCCCCCCCCGAGATATGCTACCACTGTCCTCCCCCCCGAGATATGCTACCACTGTCCTCCCCCCCCGAGATATGCTACCACTGTCCTCCCCCCCCCCCCCGAGATATGCTACCACTGTCCTCCCTCCCCGAGATATACTGCCACTGTCCTCCCTCCCCGAGATATGCTGCCACTGTCCTCCCCCCCCCCCCCGACTTACCGGAGCAGACTCCCGGGTGTCTTGCGGGGCCGGCTGGGGGCATCTACGCAATACGCGTATACAACCGGAAGTTGTATACGCGTATTGCGTAGATGTCCCCCGCCGGCGCCCCGCAAGACACCCGGGAGTCTGCTCCGGTAAGTCTTGGGGGCAGAGGTAAAACGCATCGTGTGGCCGGTCACCGGCTGCGGCGATGCGGGTAAACAACCCGGAGGCTGTTTACCCGCATCGCTGCAGCCGGTGACCGTCCAGACGATGCGCTTAGACAACCTCCCGTGCCGGCACCCCCCCCATGGAAAGTGCTGGCAGGGGAGGCTGTCTGAGGACATCCGAGAGTAGGATGCAGGTTTCCTGCACCGTTGCGGGGGATCTGTATCCTAACCCCGCTGCCTGCCCGGCGCCCGGGACTGCATGTCCCGGGCGTCGGGCACTAGACCCCGAATATAGGCCGCACCCCCACTTTAAAGTCTTAAAGTGGGGGAAAAAAGTGTGGCCTATATTCGAGCCAATACGGTATATTAGGGTTGCGTAAGCTACGTGTGTGCTTTTCTGTTGAGGAAGATATTATATGGGGTTGTATTATATTAGGGTTGCGTATCATACATTATGCTGGGGGAAATAAATGGATTGGGATTTTACTGTCATCTTTTGGCATAATAATAAACCTCATAATTAATAAGTGTTATGTGGTAATCGCACGTAAAAGTGTTTTGGGGGTTGTGACGGAGCCCCCTTGTACCTCCAGCTGGATACCCCCAGCAGAACCTTGCTTCCTTGCTTACCAGCTCTCAAAAGAGCTGAGGAATGTAATATGCGTCACCGCCAGTCACCCCAACCACTAGCCGAAGCTTAGTGTAGAGTGAAGAACAAGAACAGCACGCAGAACATGGAGTGTTGCCAATTCACTCTGGCATCGTCAATGCAGAGCGAAACAGGAACTCTCTCAGAGTCACACACAGGGTTCTTATACATGTCCGGATCATGAACGAATCGTTCATTTGATCCGAATCTTTTTAGTGATCCGGATGAATCGGTTCAGTAGACTGAACGATTCATTTGTAGCAGTTCAGTCTGTGAATCATGCAGTTGTAACCTGATCCTAGAGCGAGTCATCTGCAGAGCACTCAGACACAGACTCTGGGATCAGGTTACAGCTCATTACTTCACAGGAGAACGATGACTCATAGAGTCAAAAAGTCGTTCAATGATTCATATGATTCGAATCTTACAAGGATCCGGATCTTACAGGGTTTCGAATCATTCAGAGAATATCCAGGGCCGGCCCAAGACTTAATGCCGCCTGGGGCGAAGTTTAAAATGCCGCCCCCCCCCCCGGATGCCGGGGGGGGCGGCATTTTAAACTTCGCCGACGCCATTATCTACCCTAACCCCCCCGTACTTACCTTTAAACAGTCCTGCGGCGAGTCTCAGTGCTCTGCCACAGTGCCGGCTTGTAATGCTGAGCTCCGTAAATTGACGTCACTTCCGGCGCTCAGCATTACAAGCCGGCACCGTGGCAGAGCACGGAGACTCGCCGCAGAGGAGAGAGAGAGGGGCGCCGAGCGGGTAAGCGAAAACCACTCGGCGCCCCTCTCTCTCCTCCACGTAAAAAAAAAAAAACGCAAGTGCCCCAGTCGGCTCCATTGTAGGGCCGGCCCTGAGAATATCACCATACTTTTATAAATAAATACATTAATAATCACTGCCCCCAGGATTTACATTCCCCTTTACCTCCAACTGCATCTTAAGTTAACTTTATTAAATTAATTAAATTAACCCTTAGCATTAAATTAACCCTTAACACCCCATCAACCATGACTGCCCCTAAAATTAACCCTTAACACCCCATTAAGCATAACTGCCCCTAAATTAACCCTAAACACCCTGTTAAGCATAACTGCCCCTAAGTTAACCCTAAACACCCCATCAACCATAACTGCCCCTAAATTAACGCTAAACACCCTATCAACCATAACTGCCCCTAAATTAACCCGAAACACCCCATTAACCATAACTGCCCCTAAATTAACACTAAAGACCCCATCAACCATACCAATTTATTAGGTAATTTATCTGGAGTACATGCAATTAATTTAGGGCCAGTTATGGTTAATGGGGTTTCGAATCCCAATGAAGGCAGAGAGTCGTTCAAAGATTCGGATCTTACAGTGATCCGGATCACTGTCAGATCCGGATCCCTGTAAGATCTGAATCTTTGAACGACTCTCTGCCTTCATTGACATCGCTCGAGTAAACAGGCAGGAGGGTTCATTGACTAATGAAAGGGACGGGGCCAATCGTTAGTGTGTCTGCACGGAGGGACTGGGAAACAGTAACTCCTGTGAGTCACACTGAGTGATCCGAAGATTCGGATCATGAATCGGATCATTTTAGTGAACGAGTCGAAATGGTCCGATTCACTTTAACGATCCGAACTTCCCATCACTATATACAGACATAAATACATTTTTAACAGTGGAATACGATGGCGGGAGGGACGGGAAATACTGATTTAAACAACATCTTTGGGGGGGGGGTTCAGACATTAAACAGATTAACTGAAACAATAGCTTGTCACTCCCTGGTTGGCGGTTGCATATCCTGGCTGTCTGCAAGAGTTAATCCCCCTCAGCAAGTAATGAGACAATATACTTCTGGGAGTGTCTGAAAACGTGGGGAGTTACAGGGAAAAGTTATGATATACAATAAACAATTGCAAAACTTCATCTGTGTTGGCAAAATACAATATCAATATCAGAGCTCCACAGTCTTCAGAGTCTCTCATATTAAGAAAATGTGGTAAAACCTGTACCAGGGGGGAAATCATTGGAAACTGACCCCCTGTACCTACACACCATCTTTAGAAGGCCAGGGCCCATAGTCGGTAGGGAGGAGGCTAGCCTTCAGCCCACTCCAGAGCCCCAGTGACTGAGGTTCCATCACATCGCTAATTTATGGAGATAGAGAGGAGGGACTGCGAGGTGGTTTCCGTGCTATTGGGTGTACAGGTACATTTCTGGTGTTTATAGGTTTACTGTCCAAACCTGAACCTGTAGTTTAATTAAAAAGGGAATGAAAAATTGCATGCAAAAAAATTGGGGGAAAAACTGAGGAGATGCAAGAGAGGAAAGCAGAGTTGCTCGTTAAGACAGGGACATGGAAGCGGTCGGAGGAGAAGGTAAGGAGACATTCAGAGAGATAGTGTGAAAGGGCATGACAGATTGAATCAGGGTGAGTAACAATTAATTTTACTCACCCTGTAGTAAAATGCCCTATGATTTTAGTCTGAACCATAAGGACAGGAAACAAAATTGTCTGAAAATGAATGCACAAAAAATTAAAAATTTTGTTCAAATCATTTTTGGCTCATTTACAAGTCTCATATCAACTCTCCTGGTTCTAGAAATCATTGTAGTAGAATGTGGGTATAGGGCTCTCCTTCTCCCATGCACCCCTACTGTCCAGATCTAGGCAGGACAGCCCTGATTTTGTCCCGCTTATCCCTACCTCTGTCCTGCTTTGCCAGGGCAGGCGAGAGAGGCACTTGCCTCGGGCGCAGCTGTGAGGAGGTGCACAGCCTGATCAGCAGCTGCAGGACTGGTTGGGGAGATCACAAACCCCCTCCAACATTTGTTACTTCAGACCTTGGCTTTTGTGGTCCCTAATCATTACGTGCCAGCAATTGATGCGGAGCGCCAGAATATGACGTTGTACCCCTGCACATCAAGCACTGGAACAATACTGGAACAATATCTATGCCCTTCCTCTAATTACTGAGTTTTCTAAAACAACACTGTGAGTGGCTGTATGTGAGTCGCTCCCTCTATTGTATCTACGGTATGCATCCGTTATATACCCACTGAGCTTCCGGGTTGATGTATTCTTGCTTTAGAAACCCCCTTTTAACAACCTTGTCATTTATGGTAAAATGTTCACTGACACGCTGATCCCGTGCCATGGGGGATAAAGCCTGGATTTCCACTATTGATCTTCCTGCGCCAACTAAGAAGTTTGTCCATTGTTTTATTGGTACTTTACTAGACGTGTCAACCCTGTCACAAATGAATTGACTTTGCATAGGAATCTACAAATTCCCAGAACTCTATGTATAATTACTCAAACCATTCTTGTTATTCAATTTACCACCATATAGTCATTGCATATTTTACATAAGACTATTATAGATACATTTATATTTAGATAGAACTCACAAAACATTGGGTACATATTGACAGACTAAGCAATATATGACCATAAAGTCTGACAAAGTGGAATAGTAAAACAGTATTTTATCTAATGAACAGTCATACAGGAAAACCAATAGCCATTTTAAGGTGCCCCCCTTAATTCATAATGCACCTTACTTATAGATATGTCCCTCTGTCCCCTGATATACTTTATAACCCCTGAAATGCCACTCTGCCCCCTAGATATGCAACTCTGCCCCTAATATGCTTTATAACCCCTGATATGCTTTATGCCACCTAGATATGCCACTCTGAACCCCCCAGATATGCTTTATGCCACCCCCCCTACTAACCAATGCACCCCCCAGACTCCCTGGTGTCTAGCGGGGCCGGCCATTGGACGTCTGTGCGATGCGCGCAGGCAACCTCCGCTGCCGGCACTTCCGCCGGGCTTCTATGGTGGAGCAACGGAAGGTTATGTCATGCCGGTGCTCCACCATAGAAGCCCCGGCGGAAGTGCCGGCAGCGGAGGTTGTCTACACATATTGCGCAGATGTCCACGGCTGCCGGAGAGGAGGATCCGGGTCCCCTGCTTACCCGTAGAAGGGATAAATGAAAAAGAAAACAAGCACCCGGAACTGCATGTCCCGGTTGTCGGGCGATACGAACTGCGCATCCCTGCGCTAAACCCCAAATAAAGGCTGCACCCCCACTTTAAAGACCTAAAGTGTGTGGGGGGCGGTGCGGCCTATATTGGGTCCAATACGGTATAACTTGTGTGGGTTCAGTAAATGGGAGAGGAGAAAATTACAGCTAAACACGAGACCAGCCTTGGCCACAAACGGTACGAAAAAAAAATCCCTTAACGGATTAAAAGGGCTAGGAGGCTAAACACCATTATGCATCCTAGGGAATAAGAGTGACACAGGGAATCTGCTTTTTACCTGCAGACTCCTAGTGAAACTTGGTAGTTCCCAGGTATGATAATGTGGCTATACTGGATTGTTCTAAATAACGCCCTTAAAGTTCCAGTGGACCACATTTTAAGTAACACTGTCAATTACTAGGCAGATATATAAGAACTAACCGTAGTCAGAAAGCACTTATGTGTTTCAGGAAGCTGTTTCTGGTGCTGCCACTTCTTTCAATATTGTTGCCCTCAATACAAAATAAAAATTCCATTGTTGTCATAGGGCTTTCCTTATTGTGTGGGTAGCCCCCAGTTATCATTCAAGCATGGTGATGTAGTAGTGCGTGGGTGTATGCAAACAATCGGGTTTTTCTTTTAAATGGCCTTTAAAAATTGTGTACTTTCAAGCTGGTCAAGTGAGTTCTCTGTTTTTACATAAGAAGACTGTTATATATTGAAAGGCTCTATAGTTTTGCTTTTTTTAAATGTTGTCTCTTGCCTTTAGCTTACTTTTATATAAGACATCCACATTTAAGATCATCCACTGACAGGTGAGGAACGTTATGAATGTTCATGTTATATGCTTGCGAATGATTTTATAAAGCTAAATCTCAGTATAATTTTGTTTTTACATATGAATGTATTTGGTAGAATCAACTCACCTACGCACTAACTTAATGAATACACATAAAAATGGGAATTCTGCATTAAGTAATGTAATGTAATTTTTTTGTATCTTCATTTATATAGATGCCTTCAAAAAATTCACTCTCCACTTCAAACTCATCTTGGAGAAATTTGTCACTCTGTGGAGTAATAAATGTCAAAAGTGGAATGAGTTTCCAGGAGCCACTTTCAGAAGAAACTATTTTACACATAGTAGATGAGCTGGACCCCTTAGAAGTTGAACGGATACTGTTTGTGTGTAGAGATTATGCCTGTCACATGCCAGTGCATGAACTCTTAAAGGAATTGCATGAGAAGAACATACTTAAACCTACAGGATTGGTTGAATTACTTTTTGTGGTGGAAAGGTTTGATCTACTAAAAAAATATATGCAAATGTCAAAAACAGATGCAAGTCAGTTGCTGAAGTCACACCCCAGGCTCCTTTCAGATTACAGGTAAATGTTTGAATGCCATTAGAAAGGGTCTTTACATGCTAAACCCCCAACTCTCCTGATGTTTGTTTTTTTGTAATAACTTTCTGCGAGCAGTCCATCATTTCTGCATTGCTGTTCTTGTGTTAGCATGGAGAGCTACATTTCACTCTTAACTTTAACCCCAGTGGGTTCCCTGTCCTGAAATGCAGGGATCATCTCCAACAGAAGTATAAAGGGAATCTACTATATTCAAAAAAGAGTGTTTGGGAATCATGTGTTGGGGAATCAAGTGCTTTGGCTTGGCTGATTATTATGCTCACGTTTTCTGTCTGCCTGTTAATTAATCCATATGATCCCTGGGGAAATTTTCACATGGCTCTCTAAAGATATTATGAATTCCACCCAGGGATTCTATTATTCATAGCAAAATAGTCCAATATAAATTGACTTCTTAGCAAATGGAATCACCAATAACTTGTATAGGGATGACCATTGGGAATAGTTTTGTTAGTGGCTATGTGACGTTAATAGTGTTTAAGAAGCCCTCATACTACTACTAGTAAATAAAGAAATATTTATCTGATTCATTTAGGTGGATATGTAAAGTGTATGTAGTTTAATAATGATTTAGATCTATGTGTAAACAAGTAGGTTAAATTAAAGTGCTAGGAGTTTACTAGTGCTCCATATACGTGAAATGTGCACCCATTATGTCATTTAAGTGATGAGAGATTTTCCCCTCACTTTTGATTGACATTGGTTTGTTCTTTAAATAGAGACGCCTACTATAAATGTTTAAAAACACACACACATATACCGGTATATATTTCAGTACTTACAAATCCAATCAATCTGTACAAATTATTACATTTGTTTCTTAACATTTTTTTCCTGAACTTCTTCATAGCAATACATTTGCCATTTGTGTTCTTTTACACTTTTTTCCTCTTAGGGTTCTTATGGTAGAATTCCATGAAGAGCTGACAGACTCGGATTTAGACTCACTCATATTTTTACTTAAACCCCACATGAAGAGTGGAGGAAAACTACAGAAAAAGGCATGTATTACCCTTGTTTCAAATACATTATAAGATTTTGATAGCATAGAATGCTGTATGCTGAAAATCGGCAAAAGGGCTGAATAGCTAATTTAAAAAAACTTTTTTATTGTGCGGATAATTAAACATAAAAAACTCTTCCTAGTAAAGGGAGAAGGAGTAAAATTAAATACTGCAAAAGTCTCTGGGACACATACAATATCCAGAAGGCTGTCTGGGATCCCTTTTAACAATGTAATTAATTCTGTCTTGGATCTTTTCATTGTTTTTTTTTTTCTTTCTTGAATATGGTGCAAGTCTCTAAGTCAATATATTTAATTTCTCCTATACAGCACTTCAATAGGTTGTTTTGTACCTGTCATAAATTTTGCTTAAAATCCAGTCGTCACGCTTACCATGCATAAAGTAAGTACATGATTTCTCCCATAGACTTTCCTGTCTTTAATCATCGAACTAGAGAAGATGAATCTGGTTGCTCCAGACAACTTGAAACTGTTGGATGAGAAATTCCAAACCATCAACAGAATAGATCTGCGAAGTAAACTTCTCAAATGCATCCAAGCTGGTATGAAACAAATGTACACAGGCATTTTATTGTATGCTGCTATCTGAAACTACTTTTTCCTGCTGTCTGAAAGCTTAATAATATTTACATAATTGCATTTTCCATAATTGCCTGTTTAGATAGTTTGTACTCTTTGTTTTTTTTTTAATTTTTTTTAAAGAAAATATAAGTACTCTTTGTTTTTAATACATATTGGTGGTCGAATTAAACAACACTTGCAAACTGACAGGGATTTTATTAGTATCATATGTGTGGAAAATCTTGCAGTTATGGTTCTGATCCTGCTTACATCCAATAGCAGGGCCAGCTATATTTCTAGGCAAGGATGCAAATGGGAGGTTGAAGGTATTAATGGGTCTTGTCTCACTGTCCCATCAATACTTGTAATGCAGGTGCTCAGTGTGGTCACCTGATGCAACATCATGTGACCTCCAGCTGGTAAGACAGCGGGCATTGAATAGAAGGTGGTTTGCTACCTTACCCAAAGTTAGATAAGATGATCATATGTGTGTTGGGGTTGAGTCTATGTGCGTGTGTAGCTGAAAGTGATGTGTAAGCTTGCGTGATCTGTGTAATTGGGTCTAATCTGTGTGTCTGAGATTTGACTTTGAAGTTAGATGTGTGTTTGGGTATTTTTCAGTATTGTGAGAATGATCAAAATGGTTAAAATACAACCATTTTGAATGTGATGTGTCTGATATGTGTAATGTAAATGTTTGAGACTATGTGTCATTTGAGAATACTGTGTGGGTTTGAGAGTGATAGAGTGCTTTTTACTAATATTGGCGCAATTGGTAAATATGGGAAAGAAGGCAGTGAAAATTGTTTAACCCTTTGATCCTTTCTTCATAAAATATGCAAAAATACTCTGCTTTCATGGCTATTAAAGAATTGCAAACACAACAAAGGTTTATAAAAAAAAATGCTGAATATTTGTGTATATCCCATTTATATTTTATGATTTTTAGTACACCAGTATATTTAGCAAGGGTGCCAATATTAGTGGAGGGCAGTGTATGTGTGTTTGACTGTGTATCTATATGGCTACATAGAGTGGACAGTATGGTTAAGTGGTTTATTGTGGAGTGTGTGGCTGAGATGTGTGTTGAGTACACCTGAGTGTTTGTCATTTGTTTGTGCTTTAGTATGGCTGGGAGTGGCCAGTAAGGTAAAGAGTGGTCATTGGGCTGATGTATGTTTGAGAGGTTGTGGTCAGTATAAGAGTGGTCTGTGCATTTGAGTTAAGTCAGTTTGGCTGAATACATGAATAACTCAGCCTTGTTAAATGGCCCGTCTTTTTGCGGACAATTACCCAATTTGTAAAGGATGGAATTTTATACTATAAAGGATATTGATTTCAGGCCCTGGCTTCAACTCATAAACTTGTCTTTTCAAGATAACCTCAACAAAGGATTGCAGGGACAAGGTGCTACAGGAACGTCGTAGGTAAAGAGACATCAGGGCAGTGCTTTTTTGGCATATATATTTTTTAGCTAGGGTTTATGTCTTTAGCAATTACAGACTTTGACCCTTACCTATATGTGCCTACCTTGTGCTATATTGTGTACTATGACATTCAAGGGCTACATGCGCAATTGATGTGTAAGTATAACCACTTCTGTCAAATGGATTTACTAATGGAGTGGGGGCTTTTGAGTAAATTATTCAGTTTAAGGTTTACTGTTTGGCTTTGAATTTATGCAGGAGTGAAGAGAAATTGGAGCTGTGAGATAAATACTTAAAGGGATCTAATAAAGTTTTATGTATAAGGAAGAGAAATGTTTAGATCAAGAGGTCATAATCTAAAACTAGGGAGTCGGAGGCTTAGGTGTAATGTAAGAAAGTTTTTAACTTTATTGATAAAGTGGAACAACCTTCCAGCCAGAAAAGGAGATAGGCATATGGCTATTCAGGATCTAAGACCAAGGACTGATTAATGTTTGAGTGTTTAAAGCAGGACAAAAATGAGCGGAACATAAGTCAAATGGTTCTTATCTTAAATAAAAACATATATTTGTTATTTATTTTGACTCAAATACATATTTAACATGGATTAAGGGCAGTCATTTTTCATTGATCTTATTCTGATATACCTCCATTACTTCATGTTTTGTTTTCTCATGATATGTTTTTTGTTTTTTTTTAATAAAGTTAAGTTATGAAAGTAGATAGATGACCTTTGGTATTTAGTGTAGCAATAATTTCGATAAAGGCAGGGTTGGTTGCTGTTTTTGTGTGTAAAATGTGGCCAGTCCGGCCAAGGTTAAATCATACCACTTCACCACAATTATTAGTGACTAGAACTATCTTTCTTCCTTATGGAACAATATCACAACAATATTAAATGAATACAGCATTAGATGCTCTGTCCAATTAATTTTGAATAATAACTTATACAAATAATACCCGTCTTTTTTAATACTCACTGCATTTGCTTGATCAGCTGCTTATAAATGAATGTTATATAAGAACATATGTCTCCATGTAGATGAAGACTCAACTTGCACGATGTCTTCTGGAGGATGTAGAAATATGTATTAAAAATATCTGAAACTGCTGAACCATTTTTTAATAAAATTTGCTCCACACATTTTTTTGTCTGTTTGCAGTAAATTGATTGGGCCACTTTTAAATGTTTATACGTCATTTTAGGTTGTGAGGTTTCCAGAGGACCATACATCAATGCATTTGGAGTAAGTTCTGCAATCCATAAATTAAAAGCTCTGCCTGAATATTCCTTGAAGGTAAGTATCCAATCAAAATACCAGTAATAGTGATGCAAATGATCAGAATAGTTGTATGGCAGTTATTTCAATAGTTAGAATATAACATTTTATTTAAGGTGTAATAATTATGAATCCAGGCCTTAAGGGCTGGAATCAGGTCAGGAATTCTGTGCATCATTTTATAAAAAAAAAAACTTTTTTAATTGATTGAGATGCCTGTGCACAAGTCAATATATTTCAAAATTGTGGGCTGTTTGTGGTAACCAAGAACTGGAATTGTGTACCACTGGAACAATACATTTGTTGACCGTTGCCTGGCTTCCACACATTGTGTTCACTCTTCAATTCCCAGTCCAACATTGGCATACAACAGAGGATGAGTGTATATTGAAGTCAAGGAGTTGAAGGCACACCTCCTGTAAACTCTGCTACTAACTTTTGTTGCCAAGGTTTAGACATTAATGGCTATGTGTTGTTATTTTGAAGGGACAGCAAATTTATACAGGCTGTACACTCACTACTGTACATTGTAGCAGAGTGTAATTTCTTCAGTGTCACATGAAAATATATAATAAAATATTTACAAAAATGTGAGGGGTGTACTCAATTTTGTGAGATACTGTATTCATGTGTAGAAGGCAAAGTGAAAGTGATTCTATAATTTTGCAGTGGTGGAATCTAATGAACAGATTGTTGTCTGCTTTATTTTTGTAGAATGAATTGATGCCAAAAAGTGGAATTCATTTTTTAAGTGGTAAGTGGTTTTAGAATCAAACCTTAAGAACAAAAGTTTGTTTGTTTTGTATTTATTTTATTTAGCATTTGGACAGATAATGTCATGAAAAGAGACATTTAGAAAACGTATAATGTTTAACCGACAGCTAAATCCTTAAATGTATAATGTAATGTGTTCAGGGGCAACAGTACTTTTAAATAACACACTTTTATTAGTTTTCACTCAAAAAATGAAGTGTTATTCATTGATTTATATTGCACCATCATATTTTACAGTGCTCTATAGTAAAAAGGGCATAACAAGTAGTGCATCATATAACAGTTTGGACTTACAGGAACAAAAGTTGAGGAGGATCCTGCTCAAACAAGTTTACCATCTAGAATTAGGTGGAGTATATTATAGAGGAGTTGAAAATGCAAATGTTTGAGGAAGTCAAGAAGCTCACTAGGCATATGTACAGACTGACTGAAGAGTAAGAGGAAATATGGGAGAAGAGCAACTGCAGGATTGAGGCTAGGAAAGGTGAGGCATTTGTAGGTTGGAGTAGGTGAGTCAACCTGTCAGTTCATAAGCTTGCCCGAGGAAGTGGGTCTTGAGGTTTTGAGAGGAATTGGAGGGGTGAGAGCATCACAAAAGATAGGGCAGCCCTTGGGAAGTCTTGTATATGAGACTGAGAGAAAATGAATGCAAAGGTCATTAAATGAGCACATGGACCAAGTAGATAAGTAAAGAGATGTAGGTGGAACCCCCGAGAGTCAGGATTTTAAAATTTGAGACCTTTTTTCATTGTAATCCTGAAGCATATAGCATCGACTATGGATAAGAAAGATAAGTTTGTCAGAGAGACAAAACTGTGTTGCATTTCAAAATAACTTAAAAATGCAGATGGAATATAAAGTTCTTATTTACTGTTGTCACACAGGTATACCAGTGCAAGAAACTGGGCAGTGCATTCAGGTAATACAGTTTAAAGTTTAAATATTTTATTTAGTTGTATCTAAATTGACTTAAAATATGGTTATAATGGTGAGACTGACACATTTTACATTGACACAATTCCTTTTCCCTCTCTTCCCCTATGGCCTTCATGGACCCTCTGCTTAGCCGACCCTTTAACCCCATGTGTGTCCAACAGGTTTCCTTATTGATGGCATGGACAGGGATCCACTTATGGAATTATTCACTAAAATTAGAGTTTGCTGGAGAATTGGGGTTTCATATTTATGACTTCACTATACGTTATGAAGGGGAAGAACTTGGCTGTGTGTATAATGTATAGTTAAATCAGTGAAATTTCTTTAGTCTGCTCAGCCATTAAAATATGCATTATAAAGTGTTTGGTGCTTCTAAATGAACATTGAAGTGAGGAAGCTGAAACACAACTGTTGTTGCAAACTCGCCTGTCAACTTTCTTTAATGAATAGACCTAAAATAGACTTAACCCTTTCAGTCTCCTATAGACGTACCGGTACGATAGTCTGGGTTGTCTGCTTTACAGAAATATATACTTTAGTGGGTATTTTTGGTTTATTTGTTTAAAATTAGAGTTGCAATCCCATCATACCGAATGTAAAAATTCTACGGCTTTGTAAAGAATAATGTACACCTTTTATAGTATGTTCCCTATAAGTGCTGGGAAAGTATGGAAATTCTATATAAATTAGGTATTTCGGAAATCAGGACACCTGAATTGATAAACTTGGAGGGGATTTTCCGTCACTTTACCTAATTTTGTGAAGATTCAGAGGGGAAAATATATATAAAAAATTAGTTGTTTTTTTTCCTAATTTTCGCTAGTTTTTACTAAATTTATCATCCTAAATTTTCTTCTAATTAGGGTATCAAAAGAAAGCCCTCTCTCTCCTTGAAAAAACAATATATAGTTTACATGGGTACACTATTCACAGGAAAGGGGAAATATCGCTGAACGGACATACCGGGACTTGAGGTACCAAAACCCCCTGGGACTGAAGGGGCTAATCAAGCTATAAATATATCTATGTAAATGCACTGGGAATGTGTATATACAGTCAGAACAAAAACACCGGGAATACCTATATGCCTATATTTATCTTTTTCCCTCAGGGGTGTCTAAAATTTTGCCTTCAAAAAAGCCCTATGGTTTCATCAGTTAGGTTGGTGCTTATCTGAAAGGTTTTTTTGTTATATTTAAAAGAAATGTCACATGTGCTGGGGAATTTCAGAGTTACGCATTCCTTATATAAAAGATTATAGTTTTCCAGTCTGTTTCTTTTTCTTCACACCCGCTTGACTTTCCATACATTTGGCAGCACAAAACATTCTTTATAGATTGCAAGGGGAATTCCAGCTTTTAGTTTCATTTCAGTTTCAACCAGTAGGTTTTTTTTCTTCTGTACTATTTATCGAAGTACTGACCACAAATGATTTCTAATTAGCTAATACACCCAATATGCAGCTGCAGTGCTTTTCAATGTGTCATACCTTTGCTATACAAATAGGTAATAAAATGAAAAACACAATTTTCACCAGATCTTGGTAAAAGTATTGGAAATCTGCACCAAAGCACAGTCCTTTTTTAAAAAAAAATAATAAATTTTATATCCAACATATTAATAATGTTTTCCATTCCTATTAACTTGATAATATAAAAATTGTAAATTTTAAGGCAAAGTAAATATAATGGTTTTATAGTGTACACAACTCCTATATATTTTTTAATTTAAATTACGCTATTCAAAAATACCCAGTTTAAGGCAAACCACATCAAATCACATGAAATATAAAAAAAAAAATAAGAGAAGAAATTTTCCCCATTAATTGCCAGTATATGACAAACCATAACATTAATAAAAGTATTTTTCTTTGAACACTCCAACACCTCTTAGTAAATCTATCATATATATGTTGCTGTAGGATAAAGCTTATGTGATGGCACACAAACCCACATAGGTGCCAAAACAGGCATATGGCCCACAAGATGTGGCTACATGACATAAAGGAAATACAATTTAGGCACACAAATTCCACATCTGTGGACAACCACTCCCATTATCTTCGTCATTAATCTAGCCAAGGATGATGGGAGTCTCTGATAGATCAGAAGTGTACTCTGCTCTGTAGAGGAGGCCTGCACGATTAACTGTAAACATTAGGCTTTACTTTTTTATTAGCAGTATCGCCTCTAAAGTGTAACACATAATACTTCTGCTAGAAGTCATGGCCACTGGTTGGCAGACCCCTTATACTAGCAGTTGTAGAGAGGAATGTACACTGCTACCATGTATGAGACACGTGGTTGGCTCTACTTTCCAACCATGTACCACATATGTGGTTGGTACTGAAAAGGTTAAAAAGTTACTTGAATGTGACTTGGATAAGAAACATCATCTGTTGTTCCTACAGCATCCAGGAACCCCAAAAAACCTCTTCGTTTAGTTTTCCCCATGAATTTTTGGTCAACAGATATGCTAAAATGAAATACAACACGTGAACACAATACAAACATATTTACAGAAAGCAAGAAGTGCCTTATTTGCCTTCTACCGTTTCCTTTGTCATTGTTATTTCTCATGGCTAGAAAAATAATGAATTAAATATTAAACTTGAGTGTTTTTTTTCTCCATCAGGAAGAGGTCAATGACGATGAGTATGTATTGCATCCCAAAAATGGACGTTACTGTCTCATCATTGACTGTGTAGGAAATGATGCAGGTAAGTCGACAGAGTCAGATTGAAAAACAAACTCAACAGGGCTCTAAGCAGACTACAGGCCCTCCAACTGTACCGATTTGGTCAGGAGAGTCATGATTGTCGCCAGCTTAGTCCTCCTTTATAAACCAAACGTCTCTCAATGGGTTCTCAGGCAGTGATCGAGGGAGGATCCCTACTCCCAACAAATTGTCTGACGAATGATGTCAGATAAAATTATATATTCGCTTGTATTAAGGTCCTTCACAGTAAAAACCATGGCAGTTGTAATCCATAAAGTTCATGAATGAAAAAAGGTGAATAATTAACATGTCTCGCACAAAAGATGCCTAACTAAGGACCCTAATAAATGCAAGTCTATAATTTTTTTTTATCTGATTACAAAGCAAACAGGTTAAATCAGAAATACATTTTTCAGGTTTAAAACCCTATAACTGTCTGCCTGTTATCCAGTCTGGGTTTCCATGACAATTGGTGCCGGCAGCGAAGATCAACTACTGTTTGGCTCTGGCTCACAATCCCTCCAACACCGATGACATATGTGGCTCAATCCCCCGCCAGCTCACCCAGTTATATTTTATAATCCCTACAAAAAAATGAAAAACATTTAAAAATGTTGGAAATTGATTTATACAGAAACAAAATCAATGCAAGAATAGTATTTGAAGTAGAACAACAAACAAGGGGTTTTTAAAAAACCTTTGTGTTTGGTACTTTTTTTCTGTTTCTATATCTTTACTTTTTATGTCATGGTTTGTTCAAAGCCCTAGGCAAAATATAAAATACTCACATTTCACGTTTTACCTAAAGGTAGTGCATGTTTAACACTCTCCCTGCAGCATACAAATATTCAGCAATGAACAGTAAACTATAAATTATTACTTATATTTACTCACAATAACATGTATATGCATTCATTTCTTTTTGGTCTACAGACTTATTGGAGGTAACATTTAAAAGCCTTAATTTCACAGTTCAAAAACACATGTACTGTACCACAAGGTATCTAGAAGAAGTGCTTCAGGACATGAAAACGATGGATCAGCTCCAACAGCAAGATATATTTGTGTGCATTCTTATCAGCCGTGGGGGTTCTAATTGTATTTTTGGAACAGATCAGAGATACCCTGGAATTTCTCTAGACAAAATAAGGAACTATTTCACAGAACAGTCTTGTCCATACCTGGCTGGAAAACCCAAACTCTTTTTTATCCAGAGCTATGTTGTGTGTGATACAGAGCAACAATGTGCTCCCTTCATGGTAGATGCTAGTGGGTTTGGACAACCAATTGCTCCAAGTGATAAAAAGTTAAAGTGCAGTGATAAAATACAACAAGAGCCTCATGTCTTTTGGAATCATTGTAAAGTGGAAGAGAAAAAACTACAGCATTTTCCAAGCGAGGGATCTCTATATTTAAAAAGTTTATGCAATGTACTCTTAAGACCAAGGTAAGCACCAAACCAGACAAGCCTGTTAATGTGCACCAATGTGTCCATATAAAATAATGTCTGCTTAGTTCAATCCAGAAATACACTGTGTGCACAATTATTAGGCAAGTTGTATTTTTGAGGATTAATTTTATTATTGAACAACTACAGTGCAATCCGTCACTCCTAAATGTTAAAAATGTGTGCACAATTATTGGGCAACTAAATGAAAAACAATAATTTCCCCATCTTATGTGTTTATTTTCTTCTATTAACAGTCTGGTCACGTACCAGTTACGACATGCCCAAGTGGGCTCAGCGGTTCTGTGAAAAAATGCCCCCATGTCGCCACAATCGTGGTGATCGCGGGTGCGCTACTGTACAGCCACCCCGAGCCTTTGGTCACTCCCACGGGAGCAATTCTGCAGGCTCAAAACGCACTTTTGTGGGGACCTGCCACAACGTTCCCCTGCTGCCTGATTTCTCTATGAGAGTGACAGTGCAGTGTTAACTCCTTCAATGCCACAATCGTGGCATTTTAGGGGTTAATACATGTTCTGTACGGGGCTCTGCTGCTGCAACAGCAAAAACGAGCCCCCACAAGCCCTTTGATCACTAATACAGGAGTGATCAAATAGACTCCTACCTGCAATCGTCAGTCTCCCTGATCAATGTCAGTGGCCTAAACTTGTCACTTACAAGTGATCTGATGAAAAAAATATTAAAAAAGTTTAAAAATTTAAATGCGCATGTTCCAGTTTTGACTCCATGACATGTGGGGTATTGTTGTACTCATGGGGTGTTACTGAACACAAATCAAGATATGTTTTGTTCATTTACATATCCACTCAGCAAAATTAACATGGTGAAACTGCAAAGTGGATGTGAAAAATGTTTTTTGTTAGATTAAATTTGGGAGGCGCTGGTGTCGAATCAGCTGCAAGTGACAAGCCAATATGCCCCTAACTAGATTCCCTGAGCCATCTAGTTTTTTTAAATATATACGTTTAGGGGGTTAAAATGAAATATGGGACCTCTACTGTGTCTCAAATAAGACCATGACCGAACAAACTGATCTGTAAAAATTCTATGTTTGAAAACTGAAATACGCATGTTCCAATTTTGAACCCGCAGAGCCAAAGAGGCATGCCCTACCCATGTCTATGGGGTATTCCTGTACTCGGGAAGTGTTTCTGAATACAAATCGCAAGTTGTTTCAGTAATTTTATGTACTCATGGAAAACAAATTACTGAAATACTGTGTTAAAAATAAAAAAATAAAATTTACTGCAATGTTTAGGACAGCTTTCAAAAAATCTTGTTTAGAAACAGCGATGAATGTCATTCATATTTAACCTAGGGCTGCAACTAATGATTATTTTCATAATCGATTAGTTGGCCAATTATTTTCCCAACCTGCCCCCCTGCCCCGAGTTACGCACATTTGAGCCCAGGCTTGTCACACTGCCTCCCAGATATGCCACATGCCTCCCAGATATGCCACTCCGCCCTCCCCACATATGCCTTATATACCCTATATGCCTTATACCCCCTGATATGCCACTGTGTCCCCCTGCTATGCCTTATACCCCAGAATGCCTTATACCCCCATATATGCCACTCCATCCTCCCCAGATATGCCTTATACCCCCCAGATATGCCATAGTGCCCTCATAGATTCGCAGACTCATTCACAGCTCATTCACTGCCCCCAGGATTTAGATTCCCCTTAGTTTGACCCCCCTTACCTCTAACTGCACCTTAAGTTAACCTTATTAAATTAACTCTTGCTCTTCAGCATTAAATTAACCCTAAACACCCCATTAACCATAACTGCCCCTAAATTAACCCTAAACACCCCATCAACCATAACTGCCCCTAAATTAACCATAAAGACCCCATCAACCCTAACAGCCCCTAAATTTACCATAAAGACCCCATTAACCATAACTGCCCCTTAAGTAACCCCACCTCCCCTAACTTTCAGCAGCCCAAATATTCATTTTATACTTACTGTTAGATGAGTTGCTGAGCAGTGTGGACGCTATAAGGAAATGAGCGGGCCAATCATCAGTGTGACCGCAGGGAGGACTGGGAAGCAGAAAGAGGCAGGGCCAATCATTGGCAACGATTTTCATTATTGATTATTATCGATTTTATCGATTAGTTGTTGCAGCCCTAATTTAACCCGGTAAGTGCCAAAATAAATGAAAATACCAGGCATATGTGGTGTTTCCGAAAACGGTACAAATACCTTGCTTGTCCTGAAAACCCCCCAATATATAACGTGTGGGGGTGCACTGAATGAGTTAGTGGGCAATCAAAGTTGAATAAAGTCATAGCAAAAGCACAAAAAGTGCTCTGCAAATCGCAGGTATTGGAAATTCAGATATAACCATAAAATCCCCCCAACCACTTTTCGAGGATTATTTTCCTCCTCTATGGAGTAAGATAGCTGGGAGACCTCAGCAAATGGTCCAAGTTTTAGATTTCATGGCTCGTGGAATAACATCTTCTAAGATAAACTCCCTCCCTGAAACTACTGTACCTGTTTCGTACTCTCCCCATTATAATCCCGGCGATGTTTTTGCAGACGATCCAAAAGCGACTTACAAGATTTATTTGGGCAAACAAACATCCCAGAATTTTGTTTAAAAACACTCCAGAGGCCAAAAACATTGGGGGGATTGGGTGTTGCCGGTATCCAACATTATCACAAGGCAGCTCTACTAGCTGAAGCTCTGGTTCTTTTTTCGGATCGTGAGAGGGCTGACTGGGTTGATCAGGAAACATCCTTTACTCATCCTTTCTCGCCGAAGACCTTCCCTGGCTCCCTGGGCTGATGCGTCCCCTTCTTCCAGAGGTTCTACTCACAACAAAACTCTCCCTCTACACAAGAGCACAGATCACGACTACGTTTCCCACTGTTCCTTACAGACAACACCCTGTTATCGGCTTTGAACTCGATTCTCCCACATTAAAATATCAGCACTCCACACATTTGCCTGAGAAAATGAAACTGCCTAATAATTATGTACACCTTGACAAAGGGTGTTCATCTCCTTAGGCCACAGCCTCCCTCTTTACACAAATACTCAACACCTGATATGCTTAAATCCAATAAACATTAAAGTTTATACAGCTTGGAGTTGGAAAAAATGCATATATAAAAATACTTGCCTAAGAATTGTGCACACAATGTAGAATAATGCTTCTCAGTAGGAGACCAGTTTTAAAGCATAAAGTAGCCAAGCAACTACTAGGATGGTGAGTTTGGTGAGTAAAATAATATTTTAAATATAGTAATACAATTAAAAATAATCAGACCTCTGTGATGTCATCATGACATCTTTTGGGGGTAGGGGATATCATTTTTATTAACTTTAGCCCCAATTTTTAATTATATTTTAGTGCTGTTGTATATTATATAATGTGTCGTTTAGAACAAATGCAGTACTTGTCCTTGAAAAAAGGTTAAAATTTTACATTAACATTGTTAATTTAAAATGTTCTCGGGCTTGTAACTAAGCTATTGTTTACTTTGACCTCAGGAAGCTCCATTTATTGGATACTCACACAGAAGTGAGCAGCGTTCTCAGTGGTGAAGAAGAAAACGAATGTTCTTTGGAAATGTGGCATACGCTGACAAAAAATATCTTTTTGAATTCACATTAAAGGTGCTGTTCACAACATAGATGTCTGGCAGCATGGTGCCCTTTTATGGTGCATCTGGCTTTTGCGACTACAACTCCCATCACGTTCGTCCGTATTCAGTTTGAATACGATGAGGGTTGTGTTCTAGAAATCTCAGAAGATATTTTTTTAATTAAAATAGTAAAGCAAGTGTACTTAGATATATTTGTCACAGTCTAGGTGTTGGTCCACCCCTTTTCCCACCAGGGGCTGGGACAGTTTTTGGAGTTTTGCTAAAGTTATGTTTAGGTGGCAATCCTATACACAGCTTATTCTTGTACTAGGGAAGCTTATATCTTTTATTTAACCCCTTATTATATATCATTATATTAGGTTAATATAAAATATAGAATCGGTCATAAAAAATAGTTAATTAAAGCAGAATCTATATCCCATGACATTATCCAACAATAATAATTGATATGTAATAAAACAATGTAAATCCATTTTACTTATTTAAATAAAAAAACACCTAATCTAGAACATACAGACATACTAGTTGTCTGTGCTCACATTATATAAGTAACATCATAATATAGGGCTGTAATTGTACAATTTAATGCTGCAATCTAGGCCTATGGCACATATACATTCTGTTTATTAGGTGATTGGACTGTCAATCACTGTGTGGTTACAAAAATACTGTATTTGCTCTGTTATAAGACAATACTTGTCTTATATTCAAGATCATCTTATAATCAGACCTCAAATAGAGGTCTGACTACAAGACTAAGATCCAGAACCCCCGCAGCGCTGCAGGGCACCTGGATCCTCCTATCTGACGGCCAGTAGACGTTTGCACGATGCGCGCAGACAACTTCTACTGCTGCCGGCACTTCTCCCTGGGCTTTTACGCCAGTGTGACATCACCTTCTAGTGCTCTACCATAGAAGTCCTGGCGGAAGTACCGGCCAGCAGGAGCAGAGGTTGTCTACATGCATGCTGGAGTCTGGAGCACGACGGACAAATCTTCGGGTGCATCGGTAAGCTGGGGGGGGTATAGGGGGGTGAGTATAAGGCATATTGGGGGCAGATTGCCAAATAGAGGAAATAAGGCATATCTGTGGCAGAGTGGTAAATAGGGGACTATAAGTCATAGCTGGGTTGCAGAGTGGCATATAGAGGGTATAAGGCATACCAGGAAGGCAGAGTGGCATATGGTGGTATAAGGCATATCCGGGGGCAGAGTGGTAAATCTGGGGGCAGATGTGCATAACTGGGGGGGCAGGTTGGCAAATAAAAGGAAGTAAAAACAAAAAATGCATTTTTCTCAATCATAGGTTTCATTAAATATGAAAGATAGTAATTGTGTCAAAGAAGCCTCTATGCCATGGGCTCCTAAAGGGGCCTGAGTGCCAGCTTCCTTCCTACTGACTATGGGCCCTGGTACGGAGTGCCACGTTTCCCAAAATACAAGAGACCCTAAAGACTGTGAAGCTCGGAAACAGATTTGGGGCGCCTTCTCTCTACAGCTCTGGTTCTGTCTGGCGCTGAGGAGGTTAATCGCTGGTGTCCCGACAGGAGGAAGCAACGTTTGGCGGGAGTACCCAGTTGGGGTACAGGGTGTCCCATCAAAACATATGAATTAATATTTACTTTTCCAAATTTTTCCAATAGCGTAGTCTTATTTTCAGGCTTTTTTTTCTAAATTAATATTAAAATTTTGGGAGGTCGTCTTATAATCAGGATTGTCTTATTATTGAGCAAATACGGTGTTTGCTTGCTCGATGGTTCAACCAATTTTCATAAAAAATAAACTATATTTGTACTGGACTGGTTCCTGCTCCTGGCTCTGGGTTGTTTGTGCCTATGCACCTGGGCATTTATTGTCTAGTTCATGACCTCTTCCATTGGACTTTGTCTTTTGTATTTTACTCACTCTTTCAATACTTTGTTTTGGATACCTGGTATTTAACCTCGACCTGAACTTAGATTATCCAAGTTCTCCTTTTCTTGTTTTCTCTATGATTTTGTAAGTCTAACCCTTATTACATTTCTTCTGTCATCCCTGGTACTTGTGCTACCAATCACTGTGTACTGCTACAGCTTCCACCTTCCTTCTTGTCTTAAGTCTCCCATCGTCTGCCAGTTCCTGTCTCTGTCTTCTCATGTCTTCCATTTACCATCTCACTGGTGAGCTCCTGTCCTTGCTTGTAGATGTCATCAAATAAAGGACTAGACTGCAACAGAAAATACCACTTCAAAGCAAGGTCTAGAACAAGCACTTTATTTTATGGAACATGAAGTTCAGAGATTGGCTGTGGGAATTCTGCTGTATATATATAAGTTGGACTTTATTAGCGGGATCATTTACTATAATTTATACTAACAAGGGTTACAGGGTTGGCAAGGTGTCCGTCACCACGGACTAAGTATTGTACATCCTGTGGGTGCAGTCCAGATGCTGCGGCAAATCCTTATGTAGATACTACAGAGTTATAATTGGATGTATAAAGCAGATAGACTTGGTTGCATATTTGACAGAGGTTGCTGAAAATGAAGAAATTCGGATTTTGTTAATTTAGAAATGTTTTGCAAATATTTATGTGGGTATGTATGTATATACATGTCTGTGTGTGTGTATATATATGTATATATAATTTGTGGTAGGGGTAAAACAATAGCGAATGCCCGATGGGTCTGAAATGTGCCTAGACCCTGAAAATGTTCCTTAGTAGGTAGGATAGGGGCCAAAGAAAATAACCAATGCTGAATGCAGGAGTAGAGTAGGATTTATTAATAAAGACTGTTTTAACCATGATATCATTTGTGAGGTTTTTCTTGACTCCTGTTCCAGGTTTGGGATGTGAGATCCCTGCCTTTTCTCTGTGGGCTGTGGACTGTGGGCAGTTCTTTGAAGGTCCACCTTGCTCTGGCCTATAGACACATACAGCCTGCAAGATTCATTTGCGCTTGTGTTTTGTTTCCTGCCACCAAGTGCATTCCATTGTTTCTGTGTTCCTGTGTATGACCTTCTGAGCACCCGCCTGGCTCCTGATTCCTGGCAGTAATAAACATTTGAAGAGTTTAAAAGTTTCTAAACTTAGGATAAAAGTTGTCAAATCTGGACTGAGTTGGGGGGAACAGGATGAAGCCCAAAAATTCAACAGATGTGGCTTCAAAGACATACCTTTTCGAATTTCATATACTTGCTTCCTGAGGCTGAGGAGAACCTGCTTAACGTGGGTTCAGTGTTGCTGAAGGGAAGGTAAGTTTATCAAGATGTAATTCTGGTTTTCTAAATGGGAAAATACTGGAAGGAAGCAGGGGCATTGCATAAGCCATAAGGGACAACAGTGTACTCAAATTACCCATCGCAACTTCTGAAGGCTGTGTTTCACTCATCATCCTCCAGAATACACACTAAGTTGTTTAGTGAACACAATAGCGGAGTAGACCCTTTCCAATAATTCTCGGATGAGCAGCATAGGATACCTGTTCTTGTTGGTTATTCAGTTGAAGTGAGTGCAGTCAATGCAAGATTTTTGATTCTGGATGGTCTGGTTGGGTAGGAATGTAAGAAATGTCGAGCTTTGCCACAACAGAGACACATGTTTTGTGTGCGTCGACAATTCCCCTGTTGGGAGCTGAAAGGTCTGGTTGTCGAGCTAATTTGCATGTTTTTTTTCAGAGCAACAAGGGCTGTAATATATTCTTCAACCGGACGAGGGCCTTGATCTAAAGGCCTCGTCTTGGCCTGTGCATTGGAGGTCTTACAGTATCTCACAAAAGTGAGTATACCCCTCACATGTTTGTAAATACTTTATTATATCTTTTCATGGGACAACACTGAAGAAATGACACTCTGCTACAATGTAAAGTAGTGAGTGTACAGCCTGTATAACAGTGTAAATTTGCTGTTCCCTTAAAAATAATTCAACACACAGCCATTAATGTGTAAATCTTGGCAACAAAAGTGAGTACACCCTTAAGTGGAAATGTCTAAATTGGGCCCAATTAGCAATTTCCCCTCCCCACTGTCATGTGACTCGTAAGTGTTACAAGGTCTCAGGTGTGTTAAATTTGGTGTTATCGCTCTTGTACTCTCTCATACTGGTCACTGGAAGTTCAACATGGCACCTCATGGCAAAGAACTCTCAGAGGATCATACAGCGGTTTCACAGGACAGGTTCCACTCAGAACAGGCCTCGCCATGGTCGACCAAAGAAGTTGAGTGCACATGCTCAGCATCATATCCAGAGGTTGTCTTTGGAAAATAGACATATGAGTGCTGCCAGCATTGCTGCAGAGGTTGAAGGGGTGTGGGATGAGCCTGTCAGTTCTCAGACCATATGTCGCACACTGCATCAAGCTGGTCTTCATGGCTACCAGGTTAGGAGTACAAAGACAAGCGTGTCTTGCCTACAGTAAAGCATGGTGGTGGGAGTGTCATGCTCTTGGCCTGCATGAGTGGTGCCGGCACTGGGGAGCTACAGTATATTGAGGAAACCAAGAATGCCAACATTTACTGTGACATACTGAAGCAGCGTATGATCCCCTCCCTTCGGAGACTGGGCCGCAGGGCAGTATTCCAACATGATAATGCCCCCAAACACACCTCCAAGATGACCGCTGCCTTGCTAAAGAAGCTGAGCGTAAAGGTGATGGACTGGTCAAGCATGTCTCCAGACCTAAACCTTCCTCAAACGGAAGGTGGAGGAGCACAATGTCTCTTAACATCCACCAGCTCTGTGATGTCATCATGGAGGAGTGGAAGAAGACTTCAGTGGCAACTTGTGAAGCTCTGGTCAACTCCATGCCCAAGAGGGTTAAGGCAGTGTTGGAAAATAATGATGGCCGCACAAAATATTGACACTTTGGGCCCCATTTGGACATTTCTACTTAGGGGTGTACTCACTTTTGTTGCCAAGGTTTAGACATTAATGGCTGCGTGTTTAGTTATTATTAAGGGAACAGCAAATTTACACTCTTATACAGGCTATATATTCCCCACTTTACATTGTAGCAGAGTGTCATTTCTTAAGTGTTGTCACACAAAAAGATATAATAAAATATTTACAAAAATGTGAGGGGTGTACTTACTTTTGTGAGATACTGTATGTGTGTCTTCATACAACATACCCATAGGTTGGATAAAGGAAGACCAGGAATTATGTATAGGACTTTGGTTCTGTGAAAGGGGATGAGCCCAGTGGTTCACTGGATGGAAGTGAAATCGCTGTGCAGGCTTTGATGAAATCGTAACTATATGTGCATGGTTTCAGGGAAAACAGTACTTCGCAAGATTAAACAAAAGTTCTGTACTGGTCATGTTGCGCAGAGAATATCTCTGGTAATGGAATGTCTGATGTTCCAAATTCCAATTCCCCAGAAGAGGCCAACGGTTGGGTTGGCACAGTAGAAAGTAATTGAGGAGTGCTGGATGGGATTTTCCAGAGTTCTTACCCAAGATGGAGTTGCCCAGTCTTTAGTTCCACTCCCATGGGTTTCACAATGACTCAGTTGTAATATCATGACATACCTGGTCCGTAGCTCAGGAAACAGTACGTAGTAGAAGTGACCACAACCTGCAATCACCAATAATGACCTAGCTAGACGGAATGGTACCAGTGAGAAAGAGCAGGGTATATACTGTATATGTTAATGCAGTGGTAAAGACAAAGGCACAAAAGTGGCTCTGTTTAAAACTAATACAGATCAATGAAAAAGCTAAAATGGAATTCTCAGTGTTCTGCTGCAAGATACTCGCTTCTAGCGCTTCAACATTTCACTCCTCAGCAAAGATGGCGTGGATGTCGTCATCTCTGTGTTCGTCAACCCGTACATTGTAACCAGCGCGTTTCGCATTTGTTTTTGTATGAACTTTATTTTTAACAAAAATTTCCTGTTTTTCATGTGTACGAATAAACGCAAAACAGGGTAGTCTCTGACAAAAACGAAAAGTTTTCATGATTTCTCCATTTGTCGCCACGTGTAGGCACCATTACAGCTATTTTGGCGGCATTAAAAACCGCTTTGATACGCGTTGATGAGGAAAAGTGGATGGGCTGTGTGTAGAAGGGAATGTATCAATGAACGATGGGTAGAAGTAGCCAAAAAAAATCGATAGGAACAACAACCTGTGAAAGTTTTTCTTTACTTTTTTCAGCATTTACCAAGAGAAAGGACAAGCATTAGAGATATGTGTGCTCACACCATTTTAACTTGTCAGTAGCAGCAGTTACAGACTGATGAGAGTAGTAGTATGAGACAGGGACAGCTTAACAGAGGCTGAGATTAATGCTCATTGCTCACCTACCATACTGTGAATTAACAGTAAATTTTCAGAACTAAAATAAACTGTTGTAGGGTAGATTGGAGAAGCTGCAGTGTGCTACTATAGTGTATTACAAGACTGCAGCATGCATTTTTGCCCATGTTCCTGAGTAGAGTTTAGTTGATGAAGGCACTTGCCCGTTTATGATAATAGCAAAATCTGTAATTTGTGGACAAGTTACTTTTTTATTACCTTTCTATCATATCATCTATTAGTCTTCATTGTTAAGTAAATATTGGTGATGGAAACAGGCATTCTACTAAGGTTATGAACACTGCCTTTTAGTTGTTTAAAATGTTAAACATGTTTCTGAGTACAGTTGCTATTTATGCTACCAGCCAAACCTCTAAGACAGACCTGGGCAAAGCACGGCCCGCGGGCCACATCCGGCCCGCTGAATAGCTCGGACCGGCCCGCAAAGAGTGTCCTGGTGACTCACCAATGAGTCCGGTCAGGGCCGGCCTTTGGGGTGTGCGACCTGTGCGACCGCACAGGGCGCCACACTCCAGGGGGCGCCGCCGCGGGGTCCGCCGCCGCCAGTAGCGTACCCAGCGGGGGGGGGCGGTCCGCACCGGGTGCCGCTCATCAGGGGGGCACCCGGCACCCCTCCAGAGACGGACAGTAATGTCCGCCGCTGGAGGAGCAGGCTCGCAAGGGAGCGGTATCGGAGGTCTTTAACAGACCTCCGGCTCCCTTGAGTGATTTTAAGCCGGTTCAAGGACCTCCGATATCGCTCCCTTGTGATCCGCACGGCAACAGCTGCTGTGCGCCGGGGTTTGTTGTGAGATCCCGGCGCACAGCACTGAAGCCGCGCCCACAGCTGTCCGTGCCCTCTGACCCGGAAGAAGACAGAGAGGACAGAAGAACTGAAGAAGAGGAGGAAAAGAAGCTGTAAGGAGAAAAGAGGAAAGGTAGGAAAGCATTCAGTGAGAGTGGATTGGTATGTGTGGATTGGTATATGTGTGCATGAGTATATGTGTGGATTGGTGTATATGTGTGGATTGGTATATATGTGTGTGGATTGGTATATATGTGTGTGGATTGGTATATATGTGTGTGGATTGGTATATATGTGTGGATTGGTATATATGTGTGTGGATTGGTATATATGTGTGTGGATTGGTATATGTGTGTGGATTGGTATATGTGTGTGGATTGGTATATATGTGTGTGGATTGGTATATATGTGTGTGGATTGGTATATATGTGTGGATTTGTATATGTGTGGATTGGTATATGTGTGGATTGGTATATGTGTGGATTAGTGTACGTGTGGATTGGTATGTGTGTGGATTGGTATATATGTGTGGATTAGTGTATATGTGTGGATTAGTGTATATGTGTGGATTAGTGTATATGTGTGGATTGGTATACGTGTGGATTGGTATACGTGTGGATTGGTATACGTGTGGGTTGGTATACGTGTGGATTGGTATACGTGTGGATTGGTATACGTGTGGGTTGGTATACGCGTGGATTGGTATACGTGTGGATTGGTATGTGTGTGGATGCGTATATGTGTGGATTGGTAAGTGTGTGAGAGTGATGGGTGTTATGCTGTACCATTTCCAATGTCTTTTTCATGTTCTAATTATGCTCTAAAAGTACATCATAACTCCCATCACTCTATACTGTTCCATACAGTGGCAGAGCTGGGAGGCAGAGGTCTTGCACCCCCACCGCAGGACTCCTGAAAGGTAAGTGAACTTCAAAGAGGGAAAGGGTAGATAGTTAGGAGGGGGAGGAGATAGTTAGTTAGAAGGGTAGATAGGGAGAAGGGAGTGAGGCAGGGGAAAGGGGGTAGATAGGGAGAAGGGAGTGAGAAGGGGTAGATAGGGCAATCATACTCCTATCATGCCAAGTCTGCGAGTACATCCTGGAATCTGGGTATGCCTGGGCATGATAGGAATGTGATTGCTGTTAATCATATATATATATATATATATATATATAATATTGTTATTTAATTGTTTTGTCCTATTTTGGTGTGTTACTTACTTTAAATGAAAGTGTTAGATTTCTTTATGGTATGGGGGGGTCATATTCGGTTTTGGCCAGGTAAATGCTGCACTTTCGGTTTCAGTCCAGAATTCGTTTCGGTGCATCCCTACTACTAAGCCAGACAGTGAAGTGGTAGGCCTACACCACATCAATGTTTGGCGTAGTATATAGTGATTGGGGTTTTGTTACAAGTTTTTATTCCTTTCTTTTTTTGGGATGGGGGGGCGCCAGAGGAGTAGTCCGCACAGGGCGCCAGAACACCTAAGGCCGGCTCTGAGTCCGGTGTCAGCAACGGGAAGCAGCGAAACTATGCACTCCGAAGCCTTGTTCATTTTGTTCACTTCTGTGCTGTGCTAATAGTTATTCAGGCCTTACTTATTCAAGCACCTCTACCAATGACGTAGGCTTGAATAACTTTATTAAACAGCACATAAGTTAACAAAATGGACAAGGCTTCGGAGTTTGTAGTTTCACTGCTTCCCGATGCTGAGTAAGTGATGCCACTGTAACTTCTGAGTGCCAGGATGCTCGTTGCGGACCTTGGGGAGTGCCAGGACAATCGTTCCACGCTCGTCATTGGTAAGTGTCAGGACTTTTCCCTTTGCATTGTAATTACAATAATAATAATGCTAATATTCACTTTTTTAGCTCTCTTCTTGGGGCAGCTCTCTGTGCCCTCTCCTAGGAGCATACTACTGTGTATTAAAAAAATCTATTTTCCGAGGTTAGCTGTTAACCCTTAAATATGGCGGCTAACATTAAAAAAAGAAAAATTGATGCAGAATGCCCCATTACGGCAATGTGCATGGAGCCTTCGTATGTTGGTCTGGCCCTCTAAAACCATTACAATTTCTCATGTGGCCCCATGGGAAAATTAATTGCCCACCCCTGCTCTAAGATGTAGACAACACAAAACATTTTTGATTGTCTTCAGTGAATTGCTGAATAATAAAATATAATAGGCAAAATCTGGCATTTGATTGTGTGAAATTCCTGAGTATTATTATGTTTTATTTTTATAGTGCCAACAATAAATATATTCAAGGGGTATGACAAGACAAGCATTGACAGACTAAGACAAACCAATACATTAGATGGAGAGAGCCCTGCTCGCAAGCTTACAATCAGGGCCGGACTGGGACTGAAAAGCATCCCTGGAAACTTTTGGAGACCAGCCCCATATAGCTTATCCCACGGTCGAGCTCTTGTACCCACACGCACCCCTTAAACGTACCCGAGTCACACTATTTGCCATACAAATAACTATAAAACATTCTTTTTATCACATTATTTGCATTAAAATGCCAGAAAGCACAAGTGTTAAAAGGCCCTAATAAATACATTAGACATAATGGAATTTGCTACTGCAAACATTTTTAGATGAAAAAGTTCAATTTTATTCAGTGTAACAAAACAGTGATCACATTATTCTTCATGTTCTTGTTTTTTTCTTAATGTAAACTATTTTTTCAAATTGAATAAAAGCTATTATTGAGAAAAAAAATGTTTTTGTTTTTATTTCCTTTTATTTGCCACTCTGCCCCCAGAAATGCCTTATATCCTTAATTGCCACTCTGCCTGCCTGATATGCCTTATTCCCTCCTATATGCCACTCTGCCCCATCATATGTCTTTTAACCCCCCTTTATGCCACTCTGCCTCCAGAAATGCCTTATACCCCTATATGCCAGTGGCATATCATAGGACATAGTGGCATACAGGGTGTTAAAAGGCATTTCTAGAGGCAGAGTGGCATAAAGGGGGTTAAAAGGCATATCATGGGGCATTCTGCCTCCAGAAAAGCCTTAAGCCCCCCATATAACACCCCCCTCCAGACTTACCTCTGTTTCTGGCGTCTGGTGAGGGCAGCGGGTGGAGGCCAGCATTCATGAAGTTAAAGGGGCACAGTGTGCACGTGCCTCACCTCTTCGTCCCACCCCTGTTTTCAATGTGGGTCTGCTGGCCGACCGGCCCACCGGGAAATTTCCCGGTATCCTGCTTACAATCTTGAGGGAATGGAGTGACAAACGTAAGGCACAGAGAAAGGGTGAGAGGTAGTGTGGTGGTTGTATCAATGACAAGGAAGTTCTAGCAGCTAAGATGGAATGCTTCTCTGAAGAAGTTGGTTCTTGAATGTTGGGAAGGAGGGCAAAAGCTGAATGTTCGGTGGAAGTAGATTCTAGAGCCCTGGGGCAGCCCAGTGAAATCTTGAAGATGGGGAAAAAGAAGAGGAGAAGTGATAAGTGAGGAGGAGAGCCTTAGCCCATGGGAACAACGTAAGGATCGAGTAAGAGAGTATTTGCTTATGAGGGCAGAAATGTATGAAGGAACAGTGTTATGGAGGGCCTTATGTGTTAGTACCAGGATTTTAAATGTAATTCTAAAGGTAATTGGGAGCCAGTGGAGGGTTTCACAGAGTGGGGAAGCCGCGGTCAAGGAAGATAAGCCTAGCAGCAGCATTTAAGACAGACTGTAGAGGAGAGAGTCGAGACAGTGGAATGCCAACCAGAAGAGTGTTGCAGTAGTCAAGATGGGAAACGATAAGTGAATGAACCAGTGTTTTTGTGGATTCTTGGGTGAGGAATGGGCAGATGCGAGAGATGTTTTTTAGGTGCAAGCTGCAGGATCTGGCGAGGGACTGAATGTGGGGGATGAAGGAAAGGTTAGAGTAAAGGATGACCCCAGGCATCGGGCCTTGTTAGTAAGAGAGATAGAGTGGCTATCTCTTCTTTGGTTGTAGAGGAAAAGGCAGTTAGTATGGGATGAGTGGTGGTGGGTGGTGTAGGAGGGGGTTGTAAAGAAGAGAGGTCTTGTCTAATAGTCTCGATCTTGTCTTTGAAGTGGGTAGCAAGATCTTGGGCAGTGAGAGAGGTTTGTGGTGTGGGTATGGAGGGACAGAAAAGGGAGTTGGTAGAAAAAAGGCATCGCGGGTTGGAAGAAAGGGAGGATATGAGAGTGAAGAAGTAGAGCTGTTTGGCGAGAGAGAGGGCAGAGTTGTAGGTGCGAAGCATCAATTTATATTGAGTAAAGTCTTCGCTGGGTTTGGATTTTCAGAAGTAGCGTTCAGCCGTGCAGCAGCACTTCTGAAGAAACCGTGTGGTTTTGGTATGCCACGTTTGGCGTTTCAATAGTTGGGGGTAACATTTAGTAATTGGAGCTACGCTGTCGAGGGATGAGGCAAGTGTATTGTTATAAAAAGAGGCTGCTGCGTCTGTGCAGGAAAGGGTTAAAATGGAAGGTAAGAGAGGTTCTAATGAGGCTGGTTAATGGTATTATCTGGTAATGGCCTACAAATATGAGGTGAGCGCTGTAAGTTTGTTTTGTTAGGGGTTTGTTTTGTTAGTGATTCCAGTGATCATGGATTGGGCAGAGCTGGTGGCAGGCATGTACCAAAAAGTAGCAGTCAGGCGACCACCGGTATACCAGTCCCATGTAGGCAGAACTCTTCTTGCTTGGAGTCATTAGTTGAACTACCCTACCATGAGTCAGCAGCAGCCATACCTACGGACATCCTGAATCTACTACTAGTGCTAAAATCTTGTCTACCCCACCTACCAAAGTAAGGTGTGGTTTTAGTCAAAATTACAACCAAGGATTCACTGAGGGGTCAGGATCCAGGGCGAAGAGAAAACCACAACTACCAGTGCAACTACAACCGCCCTTGGGACTACCACTACCATAAGCACTCTCCAGGGCAAAGAGGGGTAGCAAGCTGTGGCAACTTTTAAAAGTTGTGTGAGATGCAGCACAAAATAAGCATGCTAAGCAAAGGAGAGATGCAGGAGTTGGAAATAGGAATTCTCAGCAGCTGTGGCAGTAGTGCCAGCCACATGTCCTATTCCCAATCCTTTGCACTAGACCCACCGAAGCATCAGCCATTTGAGTAGTACCTCAATGGTGGAAGCCTATCTTGAGGCACTGCCACTACTTCCTGGAACTGACCCTCTGTGTTATTGGGACCAGAAAGCTGTTGTCTGGCAAAGCTTCTCTTTTCTGTGGACCAACAGTTGCTTTCATGCCAACGACTCATGTTTACAGTGAGAAGGTTTTCTCTGTGGTAACATACTCAACCTCCAGACAATAAAGCTTCCCCCAGAACTGGTTGAGCAGATGGCTTTCCTGAAAGTCAATCTTCCTAAATTAGGCTACCCGGCACTCAATATTCAAACTGGTGAGTGAGGTCTAGTGATGCCAGTGCCTGTCTGCCCAGGCCCAGTGCTCTACTACTACTACTACTGCTGCACCACTTCTTCTGACTGTTCTGGGGGAACTTTTTTGTAAAAATTTCTATAATATTGTGGTGGAAATTTTCCTATCATCTGCCAGTGCCTGTCTGCTCAGGCCCAGTGCTCTACTACTTCTGGTGCTGCACTTCTTTGACTGTCCTTACTCTGGGGGAACATTTTTTTTATTTTTATAATATTGTGGAAATTCAGTCATGCTCCATGGGACTGCATGTGCCTACCGTCTGCCAGTGTCTGCCTGCCCAGGCCCAGTGCTCAACTACTACTGCTGCACCTTTTCGACCATCCTTACTCTGGGGGGAACCTTTTTTAGAAAGTGTCAGGGACATTCCCCTTTTGGGAAAGCCCCCAAATATCCTTCTGAATTAAAAAAGGCTCCTGTATTTTATCCAAAACGTTGCCAGACAACGAATGCACCAAAAACAAAACAAAAATTTAGTATGACGTGATTTTGGATGCCGTGCACATGTCTAGATGACAGTCCTAATTGACTCATGTGTATATATATATATTTGTGTGCGGAGTCTGGGACATTAGTGTGATGAGCGAGAATAGTGAGACTGACGAAACGCCTACCTACAAGATCTGAGGTGTGCCATGATCTTGATGGACGGTACGCCAAAAAGAGGGCATACCCAAGTAATGAGAATTAAGATAAGGCGAGGGTGGGTGGGGAAAAAGCATGACCCCGACTCAACGCACTTTCAATTCATGGTGAGCTGGGAGAAGTGCGGTGCAGGCGTGGGTAAGGGGTCTGCTGCTGGATTCTGTAAAAAGAACATATGGAAATTAGCTTGGGAGAGGGCATCGACCACCATTCAAACGGGGACTGGGGAAGGGCAATAAAACCCGTATGAAAACCTGAAGTGAAACCTGTGATTAAAAAAGCTCGTAGCTGCTGAGATGGGTGACCCTGGAGATACATAGCTAACTGGTCCACATTGACCCGGCTCAGTCAGCTGTGCTGCTGCTTAATAGTACAGGCAGTTTTAGGGTGTGCCTTATAGCAAATGAAACACACGTGAAGCAACTGACACTGTGTATAATTGCATACTACAAGGTTAAAATTATTGCCTTCCCTAAATAACGAATCGGCCTGCCCAACTTATCCACCTGTGGTGTCGCTGAAGAGGATGGCTGAAGCTGCGCCCCTCCCCTATCCAAGCTGGTAGAAGCTGCCAGAGCAGCTGTGGGGCTCCAGTTGGTGGTGTGAGCTGAAGACTGGCAATTGGAGCAAAGCGGGGCCTTAATCTCCACAAAGTGTCTACAAAACAGCTCCATATCAAGCACAGCCCAATTAGTAGTGCACTGGAACTGGGAGAGAGCCGCCGCCGATTTGGCCGAAAAGGAACGGTGATAATCATAAAAACATGAACCTCCGTACTTGTTACCCAAATCTACCACATTGTACAAATAGAGGTCCAGCTCTTCTCTCCTATACGGGTGCACCGAGCAGATTATATCCCTAAATAGACTAAACACCAGCACAAACTCTGGGATAGAGAGTTTCCTGTTAAACCTGAGATCCTTAGACTTAAGAACCACTGACACATCCCCGCAAATATATGACTTATTGTCCGCGACATCATGCGTGGTAATCAAAAGAGAAGCAAGGTTAACATCTTTGCCTTCCAAGATATCCCTCGTAATACTAGCCGACACAAAATGAGCCGGGGTGACAGCAGGGTTAGTGGGGCCTGTACCTAAAGGCAGAGGGGCTGCCGGCTGTTGACCAGGACCAGGCTGTGCGACATGGGCGGCCAGTATACGACTACCGGTGTTCATTCTCTCCAACGCTTCCGTACGTTGTTGAAGCTGAGAGAGAGAATTCAACACTTTATGAATCTGGACTAGCGAGGTATTAACGGACTGCAGAGACACAGCCTCCGAAGTTGAGGCTTGTGCAGTAGTGGGAAACAAAAGTCTGAATAGTTCAGCCTTTCTGGCCATGGCTGGATAAGCTATCCCCCGTTTCTGTAACTCCGCTGCAAGCTTGGGAATAGTCCAGGCACTGAAGGACTGATTGCTACCCCGGTACAAATCTTGAAAGTCAGAGATGTTAGACATGACGGCTGGGAGAAAACAAATGGATAAACTGCGGTCACTATGAGAAAACACAGTAGCAGAGAAGAGGGAGGGAGGGAGTGAATACCACCTGGACAGAGCAGTGCGAGATGTGAGCCGAGGTGGAACCCCCACGACCATAGGGTAACAAGCTGGACATGCGGCTACCTAGGGGAAATGTACGTGCTAGGGCCCGGTATGCCGACCTGATCCATGTGGACTGGATGGATCAATTAACCCCTTCAATCCCCTATGGACGTACCGGGACGTTCAAAAAACGCCTCTCAAGAATCCCCTATGGACGTACCGGTACGTCTAGCCCTTCTTGCAGCGTCAGGGACACATCCCTGCCGCTGCACGGGAGATCAGGCTGTCATTTGACTCCCCACTGACAGCAGAAGCCGGCATCGCCGGCTTTCTGCTCTCCGATCTGATGTAACAGCTTCCGGCTTTGACTAGAGAAAGCTTCTTAAGATTCAGATGGACTAGAAAATTACGTTTATGATCTAAATTATAGAATAAACTGTAATAACTTTTAAAAGCTTCACTAATTTGAGCTGGCAAAAGTAGAGAGTCATTAGCAAATATTCTGTTTACTATATTTATTTAATTTCTGAACTTTCATTTGTTGGTATCAGCTCAATTGTTACTGCAATATAATTATTTGTTTTAACAATTGTATTTTTCTTTTTGTTTTTTCTACAAATGTAATTTTAATTTTAGACAAAATTTCCTTAATCCCATTAACAAGAAAAGAAGAAGGATTTAATTTAGTAAGGGATTTCCTTTTGGCTAAAGAAATGTATAGATCAGTAAAAGTTTTGCTATTTTTTTTCAAGAATTTTCTTTTCCTTTTCCCATTATCTCATCTATTCTCTTTGTCTTTATCCCCCCTTTTCTCACTGTCCCTTTCCTTGGTATATCTACCACTTCTATTTATCCTTTCTCTTTCCTTTCTTCTCATATCTCATTATCCCTCTACTTTCTCTATCTCTCTTCTTTCTCCCTTTCTCTCCTTTTATTCATTATCTCTCCATCTTTTCAAATTTTTCTTATTTCCCCCCTGTCTTCTTATCTATCTTATTTCTCAGTATCCTCCCCTTCTCATTACCTCTCCCCATTATCACCACCTCTCCTTATTATTACCCCTTCTCTCTATCTCTCTCCCTTGTCTATATCTCCCCTTCTCCAGATCTGTGGTGTGAGTGCAAGATCTGTTTGTACAGGCTCCAGTCTCACTGCTCCATCGCACTGCACAGTGCTGTGTGTTGAGATATTATGTCGTATTACGTCATATGCCGGGGCTCAACATTAATAGCTGGTTCGCTTCAAGAGGCTCCCTTGGGGAGACATAGGTCTGCATAAACAGACCTCACACCTTCTTTTTTTGGGCCAGTTAGCGGGAGAGCTATGAGCTTCCCAAGCGGCCCTGCCTATCCAGTGCCACCGGCAGCATTTCAGTTGGAGGAGCACAATGGGAGCCCCCTAGCGACTACAATGTGATTAAGTAGCCTCTTATAGTGCATATAAAGACCAAGGTGTAGCTTCTTAGATCAGATGATTAGCATTTAGATCCAGGATGCTTTGCACCTCTTTAAGTAATTCTTCAGTTAGATCTGGTAGAATAGTGTGAATTGCTTCTAATTTCTAGAAATAGTGGAGCATGGTCAGACCATACAATACAGTTGTGCTTAAAAATTTGCATACCCTGGTAGAAATTGTAAAATGTTGGCTGAAAGGTTGGTTATCATATGAAGCCATTTATTATCACACAGTTGTTTGGCTAACCTTTAAATTATAATGATAACAGATATCACCAAATGGCCCTGATCAACAGTTTACATACTCTTGAATGTTTGGCCTTGTTACAGACACACAAGGTGACAAACACACAGGTTAAAATAGCACTTTCCCATATTTCCCATACCTGAGGCTTTTTAACCCCTTAATGACAAAGCCCCTACATGTACGGGCTCAAAATGCATTGTTTTCAATGGGTTTAGGGACCGCTCATTGTCCTTAAGGGGTTAAATTGCAATTAGTGTCTGTAGTCAATGAGTTTGTTAGCTCTCACGTGGATGCACTTAGCAGGCTAGATACTGATCCATGGGGAACGGAAAAGAACTGTCAAAATACCTGCGTAACAAGGTAATGGAACTTTATAAAGATGGAAAGGGATATAAAAAGATATCCAAAGCCTTGAAAATACCAGTCAGTACTTTTCAATCACTTATTAAGAAGTGGAAATTTGAGGATCTCTTGACACTAAGCCAAGGTCAGGTAGACCAAGAACAATTTCAGCAACAACTGCCTGTCCTGGTATACGTCACTGTCACACAACACCCCAACATGTGTTCAGTAACATCTCTTGAGTACAGTAATACCACCCATGCATGGTTTTGCCTGGTTGTTTGGGAAGTTTTTCAAACTGGCAATTTGACATGTGGTCATCCTTCCCCCTGCTCTTTTCTTTATTACAAAAACTTTGCTCTCCTCACCACAAAAGCAAATACAGTGGACAAGAGAGTTACATTAGTTATCTTTAGTAGTATGCCTTCCTGGCAGTTAACTCCAGTTTTGCACTTAGACATTTTGCACTTGTCAGGATCACAGAGGCTCGGGATTCGCCTTGCAGCTCTGTTTCAATAGAAAACAAAACTCCCACAAGCCAACTAGACCTAATGCTTATGATTTCTATGATTTCACATATTTTTTTTTTACTTTCAGTGGTAAAGCTGAGAGGTGCCATACAGAAAGCTGTTAGATTGGGTGACCAAGAGAAGGAAAGCAGGAGAAGCAGGAGACCTGTGGTAGAGAGACCTGTAAGCTGTTACTGTGTGATGTTCGCATGTGTGTGAAACAGTATACTGTTAGCAGGGGCAGTAACTAGAGTATTTAGCACCCGGGCCAGATACTGTATGTGGCACCCCACCCACACACACTCAAAAAAATGAATATATATATGGTACAATGTAATTCCCACCACTATACAATAAGCCAGACATTGACGGTAGTGCAGCATAACCCCTATTACTATACACTAAGCCAGACATTGACGTGGTAAGCCTCTGTCCCTGAAACAGCCTGCCTGTGCCTCCTCTGCTGCTCAAACAGTCTGCCTGTGCCACCTTTGCGCTGAAACCACCTTTGCTCCAGAAGCAGCCTGTCTGTGTTAACTCTGCCCCTGAAGCAGCCCGCCTCTGCCACTTCTGCCACTGAAACAACCTGCCTGTGCCAAGTCTGCCCCTGAAACAGCCTGCTTGTGCCAAGTCTGCCCACATTAGGTGCCACCAGGCACCCCCCTGATGAGTGACTCCCCCATCAACCTTTAGGCATGCTATTGAGCATGTTGCTGTATGGTGGGTGGGTGTCAGCATATGGTGTTAACGTTGTCCCAATCACAGAGCTCAAAGGGTTTACAATTCATTATGGGCACAACTGGGAGCTGTATAGGTTTTGTCAGGAGGCTCCAGGTAAACTAACTCTTCTCGGGTCACCACAGAGAAACTCTAGGTCGCGAGAGCACGACTGCCCATCCATAGCCCCAAAAGAAAGGGCTATGAGTAGTTGGACCCTGGATGTACCCAGGTATGATTATATGCCTGCAGGAAGGCCCCAAGATACATAGTTAAACATTTTAAGATATTATTCCCCTATACATGATGTTATTTTCTTCTTTTTGTTAATTTGATATTGATATACGCAATAAAGCTTCAGTTTTATGACATCTAAAGACGTTCACAGGCTTTTTTCATTCCATGACTACCAGGAGGTCATCCAGTTCTGATTTTTTATTTAGAAATGTTGCTTTGCTGCACCCTGCTGTCAAATTTTATATACAAGAACAGCAAGACACTGCATTCAGAAATGATTAACCCCCTCATGACAAAGCCTTCACATGTACAGGCTCACAGTGCTTTGTCCTTAATGGGTTTAAGGCCAACCTATTGTCCTTAAGGGCTTGTGTCAAGGCTCTACTTAGAGCGGTGCCAGGGCCAGGGTGACTTCACTTTTTCACTCCACTGGTGACAAATACTGAGAATGCAAGAGCTCAGTGTTTTCTCAGGATGACTGCCCAGCAACCAGGGGCGGTTCTAGGTTCTAAAAACATCTGCCGAAGAGCAGATTAATTGTAAAATGTGCACACCAAAATTTTTACCTACCCTTTCTGTATATAGGCATGTACTTATTATTTCATAACTTTTGTATCAATGTTTTGCATGTAAAAATTATGCTAGGTAAAATAAAAGCAGGCCAAAAGAAAAGCAAATACTTTTACCCAGCTACTTTCCACCTTAAATAATAATAAATATACCACACATACCAACTTCTTTATTTACACATCATCAAATTGTGCAAATGTTTTGGGGCGATGCACTTTTAAGCAAGGTGGTGCTGCTGCTCCAGAACATTTGCTCAATTTAGTGAAATGTAAATTCAGCGTATATTGTACTTTTAAAGGTTTTAAAAATACCTCAGTTGTCTAGGTAGTGCTTGAACCCATTTAACCTCCATAGGACATACTGGTACATCCTTAAAACGTGAGCCAAGAAGCCCATTAGGATGTACCGGTACTTCTATCAGTGGCACCTACTGTGTTGAATGAATTATATGCAATTTTTTTAGCACTCACAATAATTATTATTTGCATGGTTCTATTGTTTCAAATGAAAGCCCTATTTTTTCTGAAACAAAAGGATATATAATTTTTGTGGGCACATCAAACACAGAAAAGGAGGAATCTTGATTAAACCAACAAGTGGTAAAAATATGTAGGGTACTAAAACTCCCAGTAGTAAAGGGTTTAAGATATCTTGGCGAAATGCAAAATTAGTTTTTTAATCCTCCTTTTTAGTTTTCCTTTTTCATGCTTATATGACCGTGGAAACTTTTCAATAATACTTTGAAAGCTATTATAACAAAAGAGTCTCACTTATCTTAATAAAAAATAATAATACTGACATTAACAGAAGCACATTATGGTTGAACAAACTCGGGGAAAATTGCAAAAAAACAACAACAAAAAAACCCACCTCAGGTGGTTGGGGTACAAAATATACAAAATAACTCTGGTCATGAAGAGGTTAAATGATGTAAAAATTGTTTACCACAGTCAATGACGTATACTGCAATTGTTATAGATCCATCCAACTAAACAAATTATATACTGTCTGCTCCTCTGCATATAACCTGCATATAACCTGCAGGAATAAAATAAGAGATTTGGTTAGTTTAGGTTACAGTTTACTGAGCAAAGGAAAGAACTCCAAGGTGGCAGATCACTTTACGCCCAAAGATATATATATATACAATGATGCAAGCATGCACATTTATGTGTCATTTCTACAACTAGGAAGTGGCTATTACCAAGTAAAAGCAAGTAGACGCAAGCAGATGTGGGAGGGCCTACAATGTCAGAAACACTCCTGGAAGTTCCAGCTGAGTTTCAAGTGTCTAGTTACAGGAAGTTTAACGTACAGAGAGAAACAGACAACTGTGAAATAGTGCTTTTAATTTTATTTTTGTTTTAAAAAAATTCATACCCAAACTCTCTGAACAATCCAAGGAACATTTAATAGGTGAGTGCCTTTTCTTATTCACTTGATGTGAATTTTGTGAAAGTGACTTCTGTGAAAGTTTTTTCTTTTTCTTTTGGTTTTAGGCCGACTGTACTTTCCTCTTAGACTGCTTCCTGATGTGTGCACGGCATTAATACCACTCAGCAAGTGGTGTATTTGGAAGGAAAGCATAATGATTATTAATTGGGTAAAGAAAATGAGAAACTAAACATTAGATGATTAAATTGACATTATATAAACCATAACCAGGTCTCAATCATGTTATAATGTAAAATGAAGTTTATACACAAAATAGTTTGTCATAATTAAATGGTAATTATGCCGGTGCACATTCATTCTAAAATTCCATCTCACCCTACTTATACACATAACACACAAACACCTACATATCCATGCTCACACACACACACACAATTACACATCCATGCTCATATACACCAAATTACACATCCATGCTCACATACACACAAAAATACAAACACATATACATAAATCCCACCACTGCTGCTTTCTCTCCGGCAGCTCGTAAACTGTTCAGACAGCGACTGTTTCACCGACTGGTGCGACCCCTGTAGTTTCGCCAGTGATACCATGCTGGAGACTGTATTTCTGTATAACATTACATCTGTGAAGAACTGGACAATCTTCTTTTCTCCAAGCTAGATATATTGAGTTCCGTTAGGCTTTCTTGGTATTTTTTATCCAGAACAATTCACAATGTTACCAGCCCTCCCCTGGACTTCCACCAAAATGTCAATATCCTTCAGGAGATAGGAGTCTCCAGGACTGTACAGAATACTCTATATAAGGTCTGACCAGAGATCTGATAAGTGGCAAAACCTTTCTGCTACTAATTCATCTACCTACACAACCCAGAACACAGCTGGCTTGTTTAAACAATTTATTGCATTGCCTGTTTACTTCCTTAGTCCCTCTCTTCTGTTGTCACTGACAGAGCAGTGCCCCTGATACTATATTTTGTCTTTGAAATTTTAAGTTTGAAGTTTATTGTTTTTTAGCCCATGCAGGTCTAGTCTTAGTACTAGAATAACTACAATACTTATTGTAATAATAACTAAATATTGTAACAATAACTGAGGCAGGTTGCCATGTAATGCAACATTAGGTGACCCTGACAAGATAGGCTCTATGAGAGGTAGGGTATGTCTAATAAGGATGCCTGTAGAAAGATGTCTCAAGGTCTGTTGGTTTCGGGACCTTTCAGAGGAAACAGGTGATTTCGGTGCTGGCCAGAGCACTGGGAAGCCAGTGCCTTGACCTGGAGTATGGCATGACTTAGGCAAGTCCAATTTTCCTTCCCATAATTTTATTTGTTCAAGAAAAACACTGACACCTTTGTTGGGTTGAGAAGGCCACAGCTTTATTAACATGAGATATGAAAATATTAACATGAGTGGATAAATAACAATATATTTTCATAATACCACAACTGGGGGAAAGACCGGCAAACCTGTCACCCACGGCTAAGCACCAGCCCTAAACCAACTGATATTTTTTAACCCCCTAGCCGCAAAACACCAGCTCAGAGGGCCCAATGTACTAATCCAATAAGTACCACCACCTGCTGGCTAGCCGTTGAAGCGACCCCATTAGCAACGAACAATTCTATTAACTAGGCCGGACCCCCCCACACCTTATTTATCCACCCCTTCACCGCCAATACTCGGCTGTGACAAAAACACACGAAGAACCCCCACCAATAAACAGGGCGGGCGGTTGCGTTCAGCAACGAGGTTAACTAGTTAACTGAATGAATATGTTATGTGCTCAATTCATGTACCTTTTATACCTTTTTTTACAAATCCGGTGACCTCTGCTTCACCTCCCTACCACCTTTAAACAATCCTGCTAATTAAATTGTTAAACCCTTCATGGTCAGGCTTTACTGCCCCAGTCATGCAACCCTTCAACTAATTGTTTCCAGGGCTTCCATTATTTTGAACTGTTTCTATTTTGAACCTAGTTAAGATTTGGGGAGGTGGCTTAGAAAGCAATCAGGTTCAGTTCTGGTATGAAAACACATCCTAAGTATAGGAAGTTAATATTACTTCTTCCTCTGGTCCTGTTCTGTGGTTGTATTTGCATTTAGTGTTGCACTGCCTACAGTTTTTTTAAGTCCCCAAAGTGAATAACAGTATTGCTGATTCACTATCTTGTCCACATTGTGATCATTTTACCATCTGGCCCATCTGGCTCGTGTCACAGAGCAATTGAAGGCAATTGAAGGCTGACTCTGGTCCTTTCCACCCAGGCTTTCTATGTGATCCAAGCGAGTTAGAGGACCAATTCTCAACATTTTGTATTGGTCACCTTTATAGTAGGAAAATTGCTGTTTTTGATTGCTGGATGGCGGCTTTGGCATTTAAGACAGGCACTAAAATTGGAATGGAGGGCCTAGCGTTCCACCTAGAAGTCGGTTCATTTCATATACTTTGCTGGTGGATCTGGTGTGCCAGCTTCCAGGGGTATGTTGCGCCTCTGAAAAGTTAAGCTTTTTCAGTGCACATTTGTTCTTGTATTTTGGGGGACTTTGCAGGTTGTCTAGTAGGTGAACCTAAACCATTTAGTGCAAGGGGACTGCTGTTTCATGCTCTATCTGTAGTGAGTGATTAAGAGATTAAGATATCTTAATTAGACCAATAGGATACTGACCTTTATATTGTAAGGGCATTTGCCTCTCATACCTGGGAGTCAGGCCTTAAGTATAGCTGGGGCTATCATGGATTAGTCTCATTTGTCTCAATTTCAGTTTTCCTGCGTTTCAGTGTTGACTTATAGGTTTAGGTCACTCTGTGTATAATTTCAAGACCTATTTCTTACTGCATTGAAGCAGCAACAGAGACAGCTAGATGGTGTCGTCAGTCAGTAAATTGGGTGATAGGAACTCACACCATTTTTGGTGGGTAAGGTATATATTTGGATTTGTTTTTCTGGATCTTTAGGTGAGTCCCAGGGCTTTACTTTGTATGCCGGATGGTGAGACTGACCCCAGAAAGATTATGGTCAAGTTGCTTGGTTTCCAAGGTATGCAGTGGGACATGGTTTCCTGAGAACTGTCTTGCCACCTCAGTATACACGGGATTCCTCCTGTCTAGTGAGAAACATGAAGACAAATTTTGGCAGCTAATTCTCAGACAGTATTTGTGTGGCCCAATAATTATTTAAAGGGGGCATTAGGAATTTGTGGAAGTGATAGGATTCACTGGAGGAAACAGGTTCAGATATTTGGATGTTGGTTTTACAGTCTGATCTGGGGAGGGCCCTAGATGTGTTGGGAAGTCAGTAATTTTTTCAAGAAGTCTTATATTACTGGCGTCAACCAGTTCGTAGTGTTATTGTTGACTGTTATGGTGCACGTGTTAACTGTCTTTAGATATGGTTTTACTCATGGTGTAAAAGCCTAAGGACTTATGCCCTGGTGATGCAGATCATGCGGTTGGTGTGCATTTAGGTGTCAGTAGTTGCACAAACTAAGTTTATACCACTTATACCAGCTATTGATTGTTTATGTGTGGGGGTTTCGTAACCTTGTTTACCAATACAGTTAATTTTTGGATGCTTATGTAACGTGTTGCCTGTGTAACATTGATTGCATATTTCTGTATGTTATTTGTGTGATGTTGTGGTGAGACAGTAATCAAAAAAATTTGTGTGTGTGCTTTTTTTGTATATATACGGAGTTGGGTTGAAGTTACCTCATTCAAGAACGCAATAGGCACATTTATGTTCTGCAATATATCATTCTATGCATTGCTAATAAATAGTCTGCTGGACAAGATGACTCCTCCTAGAAGCCTTATTTCATCAATTTATCTAATACGCATGGGACATTACACTAAAGCTATGAGTACTATCATGTTTACTTTTTTAATTTCTTTTTAATTAATTAATGTATTATTTAGAAAACATTGCTTGTATGTGCCATTTTCTCTTGTTTACTTTTATTATAAATGTATGTATGTATGCACTCCATACATAGATGTTTTAGACGTTAATACAAAACAAGGATTTAAGCATGAATAGGATAAATATAAGACTATCATGAAAGACTATGCCAAGTTGCAGGTTTTGAGGTACAAGAGGGAGTTGGGATGGATTGTGGATTGCTCATATGGTTTTTCTAAATGAATATATTTGTCTCTATTTTTCTACTAACCTTTATGTTTATTGTTTCATTGTTTAGGTAAAACTGGCACTCTGACTGGCCCATGCAGGTGCCATGGAATTTGTGAACCTGCTTTACCAGATTGATTCTGAACTGGATCATTCAGATGTTCAGTCTCTTAAATTTCTCTGCATTGATCTCTTATCTAGCAAGAAACTGAGTAAGATTGAGTCAGGCAGAGAGCTCTTTGACCAGCTCATGCAAAATGGATTCATTGACAAGAAAAACCACTTTCTTTTGGCTGAACTTCTGTATATCATTGGGCAGCACTGTCTACTCAAGGTTCTTGACTATAACAAAGTGTCTGTGCAAGAACTTCTGCCTACCCATGGGAAAACAACATTGTATAGGTATGCTTTCAAAACATCTCACTGGACCTAGTGATAATGCTTGAAATGTTACAAGCACTAAGGACAAATTTTATCTTCAGGATCTATTTAATGCTGGGAATGCAAGTCAGTTGCATAACTTCTCACACATTTCTATATTGGCATAAATAGGTGTCACTTTTTTGCGCACCATTGCCAAACAGAATTGTTTGCAAGATGGTCCTATCTTTGCTTAGGCTCATGCATTTCAACCCAATGCCGTGCTTAAAAGCTATGTCTAAAAAGCAGAATTGAGGGACACTGTATAATCATGAGCAAGGAATGAAACAATGGCATATATTGAGTCATGTTTGCATGTCTCAGTATTGTCCTTACTGTTATAATCGTATTTCTGTTCTGGTTACTTGTCCTAGCCTAAGTCCCTGGATCTTTACTTTAGGCTCTGAGTCTAAATGAGCCCCACTGTGCATAGTCAGATTACATAAGGGCTAGTTTAAAGACCCTTAGTGCCAGGGGCAGGCTGGCACAGAGGGCAGAGAGGCAATTGGCCCCCTTGGACTGGCCCACTAGTGGAGGCAGGAAAGTAACACGGTCACATGTGTACAGTGTTTGTGCACAAACAGCTGTTAAAAAAGGTTCTGAAAAAGGTAAGGGAGTAAGAGAGTGAGCGAGGGGTAAATTTATATATATGTATGTATGTATGTTAGCATGAATGTGTATGTGTAAATATGTGTTAAAGGAAGTGTGTGTTAGGATAAGTGTGTATGTGTAGGCTTTTTAGACAAGCTCCTCGAGTGCCAACTGAATCTTTCTCCATCTGCGCTATCAAATCGTGAAAAGCACAGCAATCTTACCACTGCTTTTGGTCGGTTCATTGGAGCTGTTGTGCTCTTCTTCCCTTTCCCCCGGGAGCCGAGTGTGTGTTGCCTGCTTCAGTGTGGAGGGGAGTGCTCTCCTTCACGCTGCCACTCTCCATCTAAGTAGCTGCGTTGGTGCTGCGGATCATCTAAGCCACCACCTGCATTCACTTACCTGATATGGCTTCAAGGGGTCCAGCGGTGATATCGACGAAGATGTCTCGCGTGTTGCTGCCGGGGTCCGGCTCCTACGCGGAGGAGTGTTGGGACTCGTGGTGCATGGTGCGGAGATCAGCCTGTGAGCCCACTCGTGTTTGGGAGACATCATACCTGCCCGCGTGTCTTGGACTGGAGGTGAGGAGCTGTGGTCTTGGTGCGGTTCCCCCTCGGGCGAACAGTGGGATTGGGGCTCTCCCCCGGTCTTGGCATATCCTACCTCTATCATACAGCTTTTTGCTACCTATCTTGAAGATTTCTATAAGGCGGATTCATCTAATTCTGATTTAACCTCCCATATTTTTCAAAAGGCTGGTATTCCTAAATTGTCCCCAGATGATAGGGAGCCTCTTAATGCCCCGATCACACCCTTGGAGATCTCCTCTTCGATCAAATCTCTCCCTAATGGTTAAACCCGCGGGTCCGGATGGCCTAGGTGCCAAGTATTATAAGCTTTTGTCCACGTACTTACCGGTACACCTTGCTGGGGTTTATAACCTATTTCTGTCTGGTGAAGTCCTGCCTACTGAGTTCATGGCCTCACGGGTTATAGTTCTCTCGAAACCACATAGGGATCATACTCTGTTGTCCTCATACCGTCCCATTTCCTTATTAAATCAGGATCTTAAAATATTTGCTAAAATAATGGCTTTCCGTTTACAACCTATTTTAATGAAAATCACTTCCTCCTCTCAGACGGGGTTTGTGAAGGGTTGTCATTCCACGCAAAATGTTAGAAACCTGATTGCTGCCATTGTGACCTCTAACCCCTTAACGACAATCCCCGTACATGTACGGGGTTGCCGTGCAACGGGTTAACGACAATGCCCGTACATGTACGGGCTGCCGTTAAATAGCTGCAGCGCCGCGATCGCGGCGTTTTCGCCGCGATCGGCGGCTTTGCAGCATCCACGGAAGCCTCACAAGTGAGGCTGACCGTGGATCCGGGGAGGGCAGCCCTCGGCAGCCCTCCCCGGAAGAAAAATGGCCGCCGCCGCATCGATCATCAAAGATCGCGGCGGCGCCCGGCTAAAACTGCTTAGGAAGCGATATGAATCGCTTCCTAAGCATAAACTGTGTTGCTGACATGCCTCGATATCGAGGCATGTAGCAACACAACCCCCCCGACCCCCGATCGCCTTGTGATTGCTCCGAGGAGCAACCACAAGTGCCATCCTGTGAATGACGTTGCCGTCATTCACAGGATGGCATTAACAATAGAAATGAGTTCATAGAGGGTCTATCCAGACCCTCTTGAGAACTCTCGAGCTCCTCCTGCAGGTTGAATGCAGGTACTGCATCCAACCATGCAAGGTCAATGGAGCCCAGCTCACTAGTGAGAGTGACTAGTAAAAAAAAAAAAAAAAAAAATTAAAAAAAAAAAAAAAAAAATGTTTCAAAAAAATGTCAAAAATATGGTAACATGTAAACATCCCCGCTGTCACCAAAAAAAAAAAGTTTTTAATAAGCAAGTCCTAAAATTTTTACAAAATATGTCCTAATATCTTTACAAAAATTCCATTATGGAAAGAGTTAAAATATTGGCATTACAAATGCCCATAGGGTGTCTAGTATTAAAAAATATATGATTTGATGGGGTAAATTGAATTGGCCGGGTTCAAAGATGTCCCAAATATGGGACATGGGGCAGATGTCTAAATGGCAAAAAAATACACACCTCACAAAGGCGGCCTTTTACCTCCCAAATAACCCTACAAACCCATGCATGTGGGGTATCGCTGCGCTCAGGAGATGTTACTGAACACATATTGGGGTGTTGTGTGACACGGACATATACCAGGAGCGATAAATTTATACAACATGTGTGAAAAAAATACAAAAATAATTACTACCATAAAGTTTCACAAAGGGTAGTGGTAAAATTAGTGCATTGAAAGGGTTAAAATACCAGCATTTCAGATACCTTGGGGTGTCTAGTTTTTAAAAATATATGATTTGATGGGGTAAATTTCATTGGCCGGCTTCAAAGATACCTGAAATGGCACATGGGGGGAAGAATTACCAGATTTGGAAAAAAAGGTTTTGAAATGGCAAAACGCTACCTCTACTTATTGCCCCATAACGTGCAGAAAAAAGCAAAAAAACATAAAAACATTGGGTATTTCTAAACTCAGGACAAATAGTAGAATCTATTTAGTAGGTTTTTTCATTCGTTTTTGCAGATGAGTAAAAGTTTTCTGTTTAAAAAGTGAGAAAAAGTAATTTTTTAACAAAAAATCCCCATATTTTATCATTTTTTTTATAGTAAATTAGATGATATGATAAAATTAATGGTATCTAAAGAAAGCCCTGTTTGTCCTGAAAAAAACAATATATAATATGTGTGGGAGCACGAAATGAGAAAGAAGAAAATCACAGCTAAACAGGAACACTGAAAAACGTTAAAAGAGCCATTGTCCCACAATATACTACGAGTAAAAACCCCTATTGTCCTTAAGGGGCTAAACTAACGAATAGTAAGAAATCCATTGTTATTAGTTGTGATGTGGATAAGGCCTTTGATAGAATATCTTGGTCCTATCTTGTTCATTTTTCCGTTCCATCGCTTTGGTCTTCCGTTTATACATGTATTTAGGGCACTGTGGCGCAGGTCACTGTGAATAATATTAATTATCATTGGTTCCCCTTGGGGAGAGGCACGCGTCAGGGGCGTCCTCTATCTCTGCTTTTTTTTTCAATTTGGCAATTGAGCCCTTTATTTGTATCATTGAGTGCTCTGTGGAATTTAAGGTAATTCCAGTGGGTACTGCTGAATTGGATTTGCCGCTTTTGCGGATGACCTCCTGTTGTTTCTATCTGACCCTCGGGCAGCAATGCGTCCTCTTCTTCAGCTGTTTGACGAGTTCCATAGGGCGTCCGGATTTTTGGTTAACCGTCTTAAAACGGAGGCGGAGGCGCTTCCCATCGTTCAGCAAGCGCGGCAGGGCTGGGGTGGCGATTTTTCATGACAGGGGTAGCCTTGACTCTCGGGCTATGTTATCCCAGTTAACCCCCCAATAAAAACACAGACACCAAATGTGGGATGAATAAAGGCCACAGCCGATTTATGAACGTCATTGCCACGCAACCTGTAAACATAAAAAAGGTGCATTAACACGGCAATGACCCATATACAATAAAACACCCGTAAGCTTGTCAGGACCAACCGGGGCCGAACTGTAAGCATCACCTTATGGGAGGGCATACGGTGATGCCCCTCCCCCACCCGAGGTTCCAGCAACCGCCCAGCCAGGAACCTCCCACCGACACTTTAACACCAGTGGCAATAACCACATAACACCCCCCCCCGGCAACCTGGCAAGCTACCGCCCCCCGGCTGTGACAAAATCCTGAAACAAAACAAAGAAAATTAGTAAACAAGGTCACATAACCACATGAAACATCACAAAATAAACGAGGGAGGGTGAGACAAACACACTGGGTAGGCTGGCACAACAAAAAGCCCAGAACCCCTTTATGCCCCAACCTTATATACCCCCCTCAATTCCTCCCCCTCCCTGCTGAACTTTCTTTGACCCCCTGACCTAGCCCTGCTCTGCATCCCTGTCAAGGCCCCCTCCGTTCCATTCAGACTACGTGGGCATCATGCCAGTGGACACATTCCCCTGTTTTGAGGTATTTGGGGCTTTCTATTCCAACCCAACTGTACAATTTTGTCCCTCTGCTGCATCAAATGGAGTGTTCCTTTAAAATGTGGTCTAAATTCAATCTCTCCTTTATTGGACGGTGTCTTCTTTCCAAAATTGCTCTATCCGATCCAGATTCTCCCCATAATAATAAGCTACTGCTGCATTTTTGTGGCAGGATAAAAAAGCCAGAATAGCGATGGTCAAACTCCAACAGCCGGTCTCTAATGGTGGGGTAAACCTCCCGAATTTGACTGACTATAACTTGGCAGCTAATTATCGCTTTGCCGTTGATTGGATACTAGATTGTTCTTGGTTTGCGGATTCTGGCTTGGAGCAACAACTGTCACGTGAGGTTTCCTTGGCTTCCCTCCTGCATCTTCTCAGATTCTCCTGGCCTGAGGGTCTTCCTTCTAATCCTCTGTTGTACCATACTACAAGGGCATGGGAGCATGTCAGGTTGCGGTTTGGGCTTGAAGTTTTGTTCTTCCAGATTCCCCCCATTGGTACATAATCCACAATGCCAGCATGGCGGGAAGATGTGATTTTCAGGTGTTTAGCCCGAAATGGTGGCCATTTTATTAACGACTTCTTAAATCAGAAAATGGGCAAATTGTTGTCTTTTGTGCAGTTCCGGGATATGTTTTACCCCATCATTATGCACCCTATACATTACTTGCAGCTGCCTAATTATGTTCACACGATCTTGCAGGGTCTTTCTCCTACTAATATTGTTAATCTGCTGGATTGCTCTACCCTGGTGTCTTCCTCTAAGCCGCTCAAGATTTACAACTCTATTAGGCGCCTGATGGCGTGGGATAGGCAGGTAGGTGGTGTGGCATCCTGGTATAATGAGTTCCCTGTTCTTGATTTGGTACTCCAAGCTTATGTTAAGTACTCCAAAACCCTTGTTTCTCAAGATTACAGCGAAATGTTTCTAAAGATATTTCATAAGGCCTATGTTACCCCTAAGCTTGGCTTCTCCATGGGCCTTGCTGAGCATTTGCTTTGTCCAAAATGCCAAACGCTAGATGCTGACCTTTTTCATGGCCTATAGTCATATAGCTCAATCGTTCCCTTCTGGGATGACTTGCAATCGTATATATTTCTAGAACCCTAGCCATCCCTTTTCAAATCACAGCAGAAAACGATTTTTGGCTTGTTATCGCAGGTTACACGGCCTGGTGTGATGGGAGCTAAGTCATCACGCGCCATATTATCTCAGTGGATCTCCCAACACCCACCATCAATAGCAATGGCCCTCTCTCGTTCACAATTTATCTTCCACATGGATTGGCTTGAATCCATCCTTCACAAGAAGAGTAGAGCTAAACAGTTCTTTGGCCGTTGGTCGCCTAGATAGGGAGGCTCACCAATCGCTTTTTAATGCATTTAACACCATGGAATGGTACTGCCTGCAGGTTTTGAGGGGTCTTCATCCTATTGTTGGGGTTTAATTTTCGTGCCTCTGTGTTGGGGGTCCTAGCTAGGTCGGGTGGGTCTTGCCCGGGTTTGCAGATTTTTTTTGTATGATGGCGTCATGTCGTTCTATGATATTACCCTCATTGTCCAGCTTTTGGTCATGTGTAGGCGCTGTATTTATTTTTTGTTTCCTCTTTCTTTAATTGCCTTCCTTGTCTGGTTATGCTTCTCTGACCAATAATGCAATTAAAAAAAGTTTTTATGTGTAAGTATGTGTAAGGAGTGTTAGCATAAGTTGGGATGTATAAGCGTGTGTTAGCATGAGTGTGTCTTTTAGTGTGTAAATGCGTTTTAGGGCGAGAGTGTGTGAATGTGTATGTGTTAACAACAGTGTGTAAATGTCTGTGAGAGTGTGTGTAAATATATGTGTCATTGCATATGTTAGTTACTGGGGAGAAAGGGAGTATTGGAAAAACTTTGCTTTACCTGCCTCCCAAGCACTGAAGCTTTAATAAAAAATAAAAAAAATGATCTAGTATTTTAATCTCCCTATTGAAATGGAATTTGGCGTTTACCAAAACCCAGGCCCGGACTGTGACAAAAAATAGGCCCGGGCATTTAAGACTGAGCAGCCCATTTTTATTTATTTATTGTTAAAGCCCACCCTTCATGTACCATCTTTGCATTTCCCCAAATCACTTAAACATTCATGATAGACACAAACACTTACTCACTCATTCACACAAATCATTAACACATATTCATCCACACATGAATTCATTAATTCTCATATGCATTCACACAATTCATCCACACATTTATTCATTCATTCTTGTACGCATTCACACTACCCCCTCTCCCTATCCCCTTCTTATCTGCCCCTTCTATGTTCCCCCTTATCACTATGTACCCCCTTCCCCATTTCTCAATATGTATGTACCCCCTCTCACTAGCTATCCCCTCTACTCCTTTCTATCTAACCCCTCCCCCCCTCCCTTACCCTACTTATCTTACTTACCTTGTTGCCGGAGTAAGCAGCAACTGCGACCGGGTCCGCCACTCTAGGGGGCCGGGCAGCCCCCACCAGGGCCGGCCTTAGGGGTGTGCGGCCACACAGGGCTTAAATTAAAACATCGGGGTTTTTTTGTTGTTTTTTTTTAAACTTTATTTAACATCCTCCATGTTAAATAAAGTTAAACAAACTTTATTTAACATGAAGGATGTTAAATAAAGTAAACAACCCCCCCCCGATGTTTTAATTTAAGCCCTGTGCGGCCGCGCACCCCTAAGGCCGGCCCTGGTTGGGGCTGCCCGGCCCCCTAGAGTGGCGGACCCGGTCGCAGTTGCTGTGGGCTTAAGGGGCAGGTGCCCCTTATGCCCTGCATTAATGCAGCCGCATAGGCCCAGTCAGTCCGGTCCTGACTGAGCCTATTTTAAGGTAGGGGCCTGGAGCTGCAGCTCCATCAGCCCCTACGTCAATCCGGCCCTGGGCCGCCCGGCCCACCAGGAAAAATGCCCTGTGTGCCCGATGGCCAGTCCGGGCCTGCCAAAACCTGTATGTTTTAAAGAATGGGAGCCAATGACCAGGGTGAAAATGTATTTTGAGGCATCCCACCAAACATATTATTTTTAATTATTATTATTATAATAAATCTCGAGTATAAAAGTGATGGGGATGTTGGGACCCTCTTGTTTAAATTAAAACGACCTTCATTTTCAAACCACAGGCGAATGCTGTTTGAGATTTCTGAAAATGTCACCACTGAAGACCTAAAAGACATAATGTTCCTCCTGGAGATTAAGAAAAAGCAAAAAGAAAGCAGGGTAAGCATGAGAGGAACAGAAAGAGAGTTATTAATATAAGCATTTCAATGGCCAGAATAGACACTTTTTTATAGGGAGAGTTATGTGTTTAAAGCAAGCACTGTCTGTCATCATGTTAAAAAAATATGGGAAAACGGAATGACTTATCTTTCCCAGGAATGTTGCCCTTGATATTTGTCCCTAACTCTCAATATTGGCTATAATCAGAGCTGGCGGAAAAGCTGTGGGTGGCTGGGTGTGGGATCAGGGGCAGAACTGTGGACTGAAGGTTTAACAGTACTTTTCCAGTTCTGAAAATAAAGCAAATCTGGAGACTTCACAACCATAGTTATATGTATGCCGGAAAAGAAAAATAGTTATGCATTTGTTTATTATATCAGTAATATAGACATATATGTTGCTGTTTATAAGCAAGCCTGATGTTGGCTATGTATAAACCAGTCACTGACAATATAGTTTCAAAATGTTAACATGTACATAAGATCACCTTTGAATCCTTACCTTTATCTTGACCAATGTAAACCCCTACCATAAATTGCAAAGCTATACCTCCCAAGTGCATAGATTTTGTAAGGATACTCCCTCTTTAAGACCAAATCCCTCTGGTACTCTTTTCTAGGGGCTCAGGCTATGAGCATATGTTAGTGTTCTTCAATTTGTGTATATAAAAGCAGAAAATGTGTTTACAAATTTAATTATTTGTTTGGATAAAATATATTCTTCTTAATGCCTTACTTGGCTGCCTAAATTGATATCCGTAGGTTGCAAAAGCATATAAATCTCATAAATCAATTATTAATGCCAAATCTGTAGCCACACCTTGCAGGACGCGGCCAGGACTGCACACTGATGTCGGTGGGCGGTCCCGCTGCCGTCAGCGGAACCACCCACAACATCAGCGGGGCCGCCCACCAACGCCAGTGTGCAGTCCTGGCCGCATCCCAAAAAGGAAAGGCTCTGTGTAACCGGATCCCAGAAGTTCCCAGGTATGTTCATAGCAGAAATAATGGTTACACTAGATGGAATGAATGGTTGTTATTTGTCGTCAAAATCTACATGTTCATTTAACTGATGTTCTGTTTTAGTTTAAGCAATATCAGTTTTTAAAGTTATATCCCAGACCCAATACATGCTGGATTTATTTTACATAGACTCCTAAAATATTTGAATTGTAATGCATGTACATTGAAAGTTTGACGGTGTCATTCTCCATCCCTCCCTTACTGGAATGTTCATTCCTTAGCCAGCAGCCCAAATTAAACACCCACTGATATTGCAGATTAGGAGGTTTTCTTCTGCATTCAGTATTCATTGAGATCAAACACCTCTGTGTTTTATGAATAAGTGCAAAGTAGTTTTGAGGTGAAAGGTGAAGTAATCTATACCTGTATTTTTTGATGTAACTTTTTTAAGTTACAACTAGCAACTTCTGCCTGATTGTTTTGTCTTGATAAATTATAGTATCCCGGTTTAAATATTTTAGAATCATCTTCGTGGTTAAAATATGTTCAGATCAATGCCATCATAGAATTTGACTGCAGATAAGTACCATTTGGCCCATGTTAATCTGCCCGCTTTCCCTGATGTAAAGACTAAACCCTTAATTAGCTCTTGGTCTTAACTTAGATTCAGAGCAGCTATATGCCCACCCCATTCATGTTTAGATTCGCTGACATGAACAATGAGGAAGGAGCATGAAAATAGAAATAACAAGTTTTAATTATTTTTCAGACATTTCTTGATCTGCTGAGCTATTTGGAAAAAAAGGAAATCATCTCTGAAGATAACTTGAAAGTTCTTGAGGGTGTCTTCGAAAAGGTTTCTCCTGACGTTTTGAAAATAATTGATAACTACAAGAATGAGAAAGGTATAGTGTGCGTTTTTCTAATGTGCATAATTTTTATGGTTTTCATCCCATTTTGTTCAAATTAATGAAATGATGACTTTTAACAAATTCTAAAATATGACAAATTAAACTGATGCCCTTATATCTCATTTTACTCTCCTTTGTACACACATTTATTCAATAAGGGATACATCACTGGTGCCATTGGTCGAATAACCAATCTAAAAACATCATGATGCTTTAGCAAGTAGTCCTAATATGAGTGTCTTATGTTTTCAGTAGGAAAGCTAGCTTACATATTGACAATGTGGAGAAGCTCTGAACAGAGTTTAAATTTGAATTGCAATGGATTTTAGGTAGCATGTAGACTGAACTTGCAGTGGTGATAGATATCATGTTTAACTTGTAACATGTCACATTGGCTATTCAAACTCTGAGGATTAAACCCTGAAGATTATTAGATGGTCTGGTTTGTGACATTGGTTTAGACTACATGTCACTGTTGTCAGTGGCTCAGGTATACACCTGCCATCTGTAGCGTGCAGTCTGCTGGTTCTGGGTGCTGACAACATGCCTGGAATCTGCAACTCTTGATTGCAAAAAGCCCTGTTTGCAGAGTCATGGTTATCTGGGTGTTCCTGATACAGCAGTTTTAGTAAAAGTGATATTTCAGGCCCAATTTCTTAATACATGCTGTTTCATTTTACATGGACTCCAAATGTTGTAATGCTTGTATACTAACAGATTTTATTTTTTTACATTTTATTTCAGCAGCGCAACAAAGCCAAGGAATACCTGAACCAAACATAAATAGAATAGAACCAGAAGATTTAAAAACACCATTGTCCATTCAGGTACAATGTAGGGATGGCTTTACCAGGGATATATAGTGGGGATATAGTACCTAAAACAAAAAAAGTTATAAATTAAATTACTTAAAATGGGAAACACCTTTTGAGGATGGGGAGGGGGGTCATCTTTTTTTCACATTTATGTTTTGTGTTTCCAAAACAGGCTTTGTCCCACCTGGAAAAGCAGTGGCCAAATGATGGTAAGCGTTTATATTGATTTAATCTGGAACTGGTTTCAAGTTTAGTACTTTTTTAAGGTACCACATCTATAGTGATTTGGCAGGTGTTCCAATAAGTCTCTGCTCTGCAGTGTATACATATTTCTTTATTTGGCATTTACCCAAATGGGTGATTCTTCTTGCACGTTATGGAGGTAAGTGTCCATCAAGGATGAAAATTCTGATATGAAATAAACCAAGTGTTGAATGTGAAACATTAATATTGTAATATCTGCAATAAAGTTGTTATATATAATCCACTTGTTCTTAAATGTTGTGATTTGGAATAGAATTCCTCTGCTACCATACTCTAGTATATTATATTGCTTTAAGTGTTATTAGGTGTTCGAAGCAAGTTGTGAAAATTATATTTACAATTATATATTTTTTACACAAATATGACAGGGCTTTGTGCAAACTGCACCCAGTTGACAAAGCGAAACGTGTTAAGTAGACTTTCTGTTCTGTCAGGTGGTCAGGTGTTCTCTTTTTTTGTATTATTTATTTTCCCTTTTTGTTATTTTTTTATTTTAATAGTTACATATGGTAAAAAAAAGAGACATGTGTCCATCAAGTTCAGCCTGTTAATTGCTGTTGATAAAAAAAATTTAAAAATCCTGTTTGTAGCTCGAATTTTGCAACAAACTAGGAAACCAAAATTCCTTCTGGACTCCAGAATGGCAGTCAGATCTCTCCTTGGATCAGGAAGCTATTTCCCTATAATTTAAAAACTATATCCCTGAATATTATGTTTTTGCAAGTATTCATCCAGTTCCTGTTTAAATGTCTGTAAAGACTCTGATAAAAATACCTCTGCAGGCAGATAATTCCACACCCTTATTGTTCTTCCTGTAAAAAACCCTTTCCTTTGCCTTAGACTAAATCACTTTTTTTCCAGTCTAAATGCGTGACCACGTGTCCTATGCATAGCCTGTTTATGAATAGATTTCCAGACAATGGTTTGTATTGGCCCCGAATATTTTTGTATAATGAGGCTTCATTTTTTTAAACTAAACAGATATAAATTAGTTAACCTTTCTTCATAACTGAAGTGTTCCATTCCTTTTATTAATTTTGTAGCCCGCCTCTGCACCCTTTCCAGTGCTATGATATCCTTTTTTAGAATAGGTGCCCCAAATTGCACAACATATTCAAGGTGTGGCCTTACCATTGATTTATAAAGAGGCAAAATTATATTTTTATTCCACACATTGATGCCTCTTATTAGACATGACAATACCTTCCCGGCCATAGCAACTGCCAACTGACATTGCACGTTGTTGCCTAGTTTGTTGTCTATAACTATTCCCAAATCCTTCTCATTTGTTGTTATCCCTAATTCACTACCGTTTAGGGTGTAAATTGCTTGTGTATAATCTGCCATTTGTGTGCACAGTCCCCCAGTCTATCTAAATCCCTCTGCAGCAAAGTAACATCCTGCTCACATTGTATTACTTTACAGAGTAAAGTAATTTCAGGATCATTTATAAATATGTTATGGTCCCAGAACCAGGGCCGGACTGGGACTGAAAAGCAGCCCTGGAAAAATGTGGAGACCAGCCCCATATAGTTTATCTCACGGTGAAGCTCTTATACCCACACGCACCCCTTATACACACCCGAGTCACACTATGTGCCATTCTTTTTATCTCATTATTTGTATTAAAATGCCAGAAAGCAAAAGTGTTAAAAGGCCCTAATAAATGAAATACATTACACATAATGGGATCAAAACATTTACTACTGCGAACATTTTTAAATGAAAGAGTTCCATTTTATTCAGTCGAACAAAACACTGATCACATTATTCTTCACGATTTTCTGGTAAGAAACTTTTATTTCTTTATTAATTCATGTAGACTATTTTTTTCCATATTTAATAAAAGCTATGATTGAGACATGTTTGGTTTTTATTTCCTTTCATTTGACAACCTACCCCCGAATTATGCACCTCTGCCCCCAGGCTTGCCACTCTGCCCCCTGATATGCCTTCAAACCCCCTATATGCCACTCTGCCTCCAGAAATGCCTTATACCCCCTACATGCCACTCTGTCCCATGATATGCCTTCTAACCCCCTATATCCCACTCTGCCATATAGGGGGTTAAAAGGCATATCATGGGACAGAGTGGCATTTAGTGGGTATAAGGCATTCATGGAGGCAGAGTGGCATGAAGGGGGTTAAAGGCATATCATGGGGCACTCTGCCTCCAGAAAAGCCTTATGCCCCCTATATGCCACTCTGCCTCCCTGATATGCTTTATACCCTCCTATATGCCACTCTGCCCCATAATATGCCTTTTAATCCCCTATATGCCACTCTGCCTCCAGAAATGCCTTTTACTCCCTATGTCACTCTGCCTCCAGAAATGCCTTATACCCCCCATATGCCACTCTGCCTCCCTGATATGCCTCAACCCTCCTATATGCCCCTCTGCCCCGTGATATGCCTTTTAACCCCCTTTTTGCCACCCCACCTCCAGATATGCCTTTTGACCCCCTATATGTCACTCTGCATCCAGAAATGCCTTATACCCTATATGCCACTCTGTCCCATGATATGCCTTCTAACCTCCTATATGCCACTCTGCCATATAGGGGGTTAAAAGGCATATCATGGGACAGAGTGGCATATAGGGGGGTATAAGGCATTTCTGGAGGCAGAGTGGCATAAAGGGGGTTAAAAGGCATATCATGGGGCACTCTGCCTACAGAAAAGCCTTATGCCCCCTATATGCCACTCTGCCTCCCCAATATGCTTTATACCCTCCTATATGCCCCTCTGCCCCATGACATCCCTTTTAACTCCCTTTATGCCACTCTGCCTCCAGATATGCCATTGACCCCCTATATGTCACTCTGCATCCAGAAATGCCTTATACCCCTATATGCCACTCTGGCATATAGGGGGTTAAAAGGCATATCATGGGACAGAGTGGCATATAGGGGGGTATAAGGCATTTCTGGAGGCAGAGTGGCATAAAGGGGGTGAAAAGGCATATCATGGGGCACTCTGCCTCCAGAAAAGCCTTATACCCCCCTATATGCCACTCTGCCTCCCTGATATGCCTCAACCCTCCTATATGCCACTCTGTCCCATGATATGCCTTCTAACCCCCTATATGCCACTCTGCCATATAGGAGGTTAAAAGGCATATCATGGGACATTTTTGTTTACTTTATATGGCAAGCCGATCCAGCTTGCCATATTAAATAAAAAATAATATATGCCACTCTGTCCCACGATATGCCTTCTAACCCCCTATATGCCACTCTGCCATATAGGGGGTTAAAAGGCATATCATGGGACAGAGTGGCATATAGGGGGTATAAGGCATTTCTGGAGGCAGAGTGGCATGAAGGGGGTTAAAAGGCATATCATGGGGCACTCTGCCTCCAGAAAAGCCTTATGCCCCCTATATGCCACTCTGCCTCCCCGATATGCTTTATACCCTCCTATATGCTCCTCTGCCCCATGATATACCTTTTAACCCCCTTTATGCCACTCCGCCTCCAGATATGCCTTTTGACCCCCTATATGTCACTCTGCATCCAGAAATGCCTTATACCCCTATATGCAACTCTGGCATATAGGGGGTTAAAAGGCATATCATGGGACAGAGTGGCATATAGGGGGTATAAGGCATTTCTAGAGGCAGAGTGGCATATAGGGGGACACACTTACATACACACACATGCCCATTTTTTTTGTTTTTAACAAATACAAAAAACATACAGTACAAAAAATACATTATTTTACTCACCTTCTACTTCTCTTGACTTCCTGGTAGCTGCACACTGTTCTCCTCTATGCTGACAGGATGCCACTGACCTGACATCCGGTGCTGCAGCAGTCTGAGCGCGAGGGGGCGGAGCTTCCACCTCACGCTGCTCCCATCACTATGCAGCCATCAGACTGCTGGGAATGCAATCTAAACGGCCGGTGCGTGCTGATGCCGCCGGCCGGAGCTACTTTAACACTTTTCTTTTTTATTTATATGGTAAGCTGGATCGGCTTGCCATATAAAGTAAAAAAAAAGTATTAAAGCAGAGGCGGCCGGCGGCATCAGCACGCACCGGCCGTTCAGATTACATTCCCAGCAATCTGATGGCCGCATAGTGATGGGAGCAGCGTGAGGGGTGAAAGGTCAGTGCGAGGGGGCGGAGCTTTCACCCCTCACACTGCTCCCATCACTAGACGGCCATCGCACACGGCTGCTGGGTGCTGATGCCGGCCGGCCGGCCGGCCGCATCAGCACCCAGCGGCCGCTTTGATTAGATTTCGGGCAGCCTGGGGGGCAGCTCAGCGGCTGTCTTCATGGCCGCCCAGCCCACGGACCTTCCGGCCCACCGGGAAATTTCCCGGTATCCCGGTGGGCCAGTCCGGCCCTGCCCAGAACAGAAACCTGAGGGACGCCACTTTTGTCCAGCTTGGAAATTTACCATTTATGACAACTCTCTGTACTCTATTAATAAGACAATGTTCTACCCAAGAATTGGCATGTAGACCAATTTCTTTCAGTTTGAATACTAACCTATTGTGTGGAACTGTATCAAGCGGCTTGGCAAAATCTAAGTGGAATACATCCACTGCATCGCTGCATCTGCACTTCTACTTAATTCTTCATAGGATGCAATTACGTTAGTAGTGTGACCTATGTTTCATAAAACCATGCTGATTTTAGCTAATAACACTTTTCTTCCCAATGAATTCCGAATATTATCCCCTAATAACCCTTCAAATACTTTCTCAACTATCAGAAATTAAGCCCACATGTCTATAATTTCCAGGCAAAGAGTTTGAACCCTTTTTGAATATAAGAACCACATCTGTCTTCCTCCAATCCTCTGGTACAATTCCTGAAAGAAAATAATCATGGGAGATTAAAAACAGAGGTTCACTTATTTCCACACTTAGCTCCTTAAGTACTCGTGGGTGAATACCGTCAGGCCCCAGAGCTTTGTTGACATTAACTTTCTTTAGTTGCCGCAGCTCCTTGTCCTGAGTCATCCAATCACAATTTGTCTGCAAATGCCACAAGGTTATAACAATTAACAAATGGTAATAATAAGTAACTAAGAGTTCAGTAATGCAGCCAACCATTTATTTATTGTACCTGGTAGCATTCAGTGGCTGATGTTAAGTGACTTTAAAAACTACTTTCTTACAGCTTTGCAGTGCCCCTGGACAACTCTCGTATTCTTCAAGCTCAGACTCAAACCACCATAATGCTTATTATTGACCATATCATGTAGCCAGTACAAAGTTTGGAGATGGTACAGACCAGCCAAATTGTTACAAACATATAAGATAACAGATAAGTGAATAGGGCCGATATGGAGAAATAACGGCTTTTACAATAACCTGTAAATGTTGTTAAATTAAACCTCCTGGTAATTGTATGCTACTGTTTTTTTTACTGGAAAGTTACTGCATGTATACCATGTCTAATTAAAATATATATTTTTCACTTCAGACACTAGGACAGAGAGCGTGAGAGAGCATATCCAGCTTGTACGTGGAGAAGCTGAAAGAGAAGGTAATCAACTTTTTTGTCTTTTTGAAAAATATGAGATTTTTACTTGTTATATTCTAATAACCCTGGGAATCAAAACTTGTAAACAGTTTTACACTTATATTTCACTCACTACTTTTCAATGCACATTGGAGTCCATTTGCATTGAACTTCAGTATAATGAATTAGAGTTCTATTTACATAATTAAAAGGTTAGCACGTTTTCAAGACTATCTTGGTCTCTTCTTCAGACATATTATACCTGACTAATATACAGGCATATGTACAAAATGCCTGAAGAAGAGACCTAGATAGTTTCAAAAGCTGCAATCCGTTACATGTCAGTTAGCCAAATAATGTATCATCTTTATTAAATTTACTTTGTCTCTTTCTATGGCTAACACGGTACAAATAGAGAGAACATATGCATCCATTACATTACTTTCATCACATCAGCATTTGTTCTCGCTGTTTGGTTGTTTCTATTAAACAAGGGCATCTGCCATGCCAACAAACTCACATCTCAACTTAAGACTGAAAATACCAGAACACCAAATTGGTGAACACAATGTTATGTGTTTGGGACCAAAATATTAAATGCTTTGTAAATTTGGGGCATTGCAAATTAACTTATACCCAGGGATTTCAGTGGAAATAATTTCTTGCCACTAATTGACTCCTTCAAGCAGTCAATCAGTGACGGCAAAATGGCACCATTTATGAGCTACAGCTTCCCCTAAAGGTAGGTAATTTCATTAATTGTTTTTACATGTTTAATGAATTCATGTTTAAGTACAACCTTTTTTAATACGCATTTTTTACACAGTAATGAGATTATCTCTTGGGAGCAATTTTAGTGAAAATGAAAAAGGTATTCTTAATAAGGCCACTTAACCTTTGTTTACAACAGCAACCTTAGTGCTGTAGAATCCATTAGGCACACACTTATTGCCCGAATGGATGTATAATCCAGCTGCTACTGTAGACTTCCACTGAGTAGGCTACTATAGCCATAAGACAGGAGTTTAGCACGGTCACAAACATGATCCACAGTTAGGGTGACCACATTTTGCCATTTTTCCAAGACACATTAATTTCACATGTTGCAGACCAACATATACACAGGCATGTGAAAATAATGTGTGTCCTTGTAAAATGGCTGAATAGTGGCAGAATGTGGTCACTTTGTCCACAGTACAAGTGCAGTCGTTCTCACTGCAGTGGAGGAATGAAGCCACCTACTTGACAAGTATGGGGGTTTGTGGGTGTGTGTCTGCGAGCACAAGTTTGTGCATGCAAATGCCTAGGGCCTCTAGAGGATCTTCATCTAGCACTAAAACTAATTTATTTCTAGCTGAGAGTGTTGTTCCCACATTCCTGCTTTATCTTAAGAGTTAACACGATTTACACTAAGTGTACTTACTTAACCCTTGCTTATATTCATTATATAGAAAAACACCATTTAGACTCTACAATTTTTGATTTTGCAGATGACAACATTGGAAACCTTGAAAATAAAATACATATGCTCAGGCTCAACCAACATGCTAGACCAGGAACAAGTGCTGAGGTTAGTCTAAATCTGTCATATGGTTCCACCGTCAAATGATTCCTGGTGCTGTGAACTATCATTAATTCCTAAAGGTGTGAATGCCTTGTGTTTACACAATATGCAAGCCTGCAATTGCAAGGAGTCAATGTGGTTGATCGGTGAGAGCCATTAACAAAAACGTATCCATTGTTATTTTTCACAGGACGATCTTTATGCAATGAATAGCACGCACAGAGGTTATTGCTTGATCATAAGCAATTTAGACTTCATGCACAGCAGTTCAAGACAAGGGACAGAAAAGGATGAAGGTACATTTTTAATATAATTTGCTCAGGCATGTCCCTTACTCCAATGATAGTTTTACCCAAGGTTGTACAAACAATTCAAAATACAATTCTGCAAGTTAGATAAAACTAATGAGATCAAACCTTTTAAAAAACTCAGTTTGGGCATATAATGGTTATTATGGCCCCAGTGTTCTGTGTGTCAGAATTCTGCTACGAACTGTGCCATTACCGCTGAAAATGTAGCACCTAAATTTCATCCCCACTCTTAAGGGTCAGCATTGATCTTCCTGCACTGTGCTATCAGACTCCCATGTCACATGGATTATGGACCTGATTTATTATAAATATTCACAGGGGGGATTTAGGGCTGGCTAAAGGGAGGGGAGCACAAATAGTTTAGATATGCATATAATTTGCTTTCATTTATTATGTTTGTAATTAAGTCTATGTCTTACATTTCTTTAGATAGGAAGTACTCTTATTAAAAATTAAATATATATTTACACTTTTTTCTGCATTTTTTAGAGGAGCTGAGGAATGTATTTAAATGGCTTGGATTAGACGTGGAGACACACAATGAGCAATCAGCAGAAAATATCCATACATGTATGAAGGATTTTGCCTCTAGAGACCATAGTGAGAGAGACTGCTTTGTATGCTGCATCATGACACATGGTGAATCTGGAATGATTCTGGGAAACGACAATGTGACTATACCAATTAATGATATAATCACTTATTTCATCCCTGATAATTGCCCAACCCTATGTGGAAAACCTAAACTGTTTTTTATACAAGCATGTCAAGGAAAAAAAAGCCAGGATTCATACCCTATACAAGATGATGCCTCTGTATCTCCAAGGAAATATGTTATAAAAATTCCCACAGATGCAGATTTACTAATAGGGATGTCAACAGTAGATGGATATTACTCTTACCGTCATGTGAAATATGGAACGTGGTACATTCAAGCAGTATGCAAGAACTTGGCAGAAATGGTTCCGAGGTTAGTAGTCTAGTACTCTAGTAAAACCCCCATTAATTTAATTAAGTAAACATGGTGCTAAATACTTGTTAGGTATATCACCTATGTGACAATTCCAGGCATATCAAGTAGTAGGATGACTACTCTGAGTGTGTGGAGATAGTTGCCAGCAACTGGTGCCTACTTGTCTGTCAGATGTGTGGACATCTACTAAAGATATAGTTAAGGGGAAAACCTGTAATGTTGTAAAATATCCTACAAGATGTCCTGATGTGGTTATTACATCAATTGTGAGTAATGCTAAACATTTGTATATACACAGAGTGATTATTTTTAAATGAGGTTTCAAGTCTTACCTCCATTCCTGATTGAATGGAAACATAGTTGCTGCCTATTCTTTTTTACATTCAATTAAATACAACAGATTCACAGTATAACAAAAAGGGTTTTCTTTCCTTAATAAGCAAATACATTCTTCCACTTCAAATTTCAGTGTTAGGAAGAAACAAAGCTGTGTATACCCCACATCCTGGCTATTTGGAGTCATTATTATATATGTGGATCACCTTGTAAAGACCACAACTACGTTTGCTGCCTCATTTTACATCTTTACCCTCTGAATTTAAAAGTGTTTTCTTAATTCTACTTTTGACCAATAACTGTTATCTCTCATATTTTTAGGGGTGAAGATATTTTGTCCATTCTCACAAAAGTCAATAATGATGTCAGCCTCAAGGAAGATCAAGAAGGAAATAGAAAGCAAATGCCCCAGCCTACCTATACCCTACGAAAGAAGCTTATATTCCCTGCCCCTTCTACACCTTATACGCCTAAAAAACCCTGATTTCTACTATATAAATGAACTGGTGCTCATTGTGGATATATTGATTGAGGATGCTACCCACTGGTGTAACTATAGGGGTCGCAACTGCGACCAGACCCATGCCTCTAGTGGCCTGGTACAACCCCTGTCTCCCCATGCCTTTCCAAATCGGTGCGGTCCAGGTCGGAAGGGCCCTTTCTAAACTTTTTTGAAAGGGCAAGGGGAGATAGGAACATATTGGGGTAACATAACGCCACATGACCCCACAGTGAAACCGAGGCTGCTCGCACACAGTGCGCGAGCAGCCAGAGGAAAAACTGCAGGAGCAGTGAAAGGTAAGCTGGGGCTGGAGGTGGGATATACCATATTTGTTCATTTATAAGATGACCCTGATTATAAGACTACCCCCCAGAATTTGAATATTAATTTAGGAAAAAAAGGAAAAGCTTGAATATAAGACTACCCTATAAGAAAAATGTTTCACTAGTAAATATTTACATGATTTTTTATGATATAAATGCCTTATATGCCACTCTGCCCCAGTTATGCACAGCTTGCCCCCCAGATATGCCTTAATCCCCCCTATATGCCACTCTGCCCCAGATATGCCTTTTAACCCCATATATGCCACTCTGCCTCCCTGATATGCCTTTTAACCACCTATATGCCGCTCTTCCTCTCTGATATGCCTTTTAACCCCCTATATGCCACTCTGCCTCTGGAAAACCTTTATAGCCCCCATGCAACTCTTACTTACCCCCCACATGCCCCGACTTACCGATGCATCCCTAGACTTGTCCCTCGTGCTTCAGATTCCCTGGTGGAGTCGGTGGAGGTCTGTGTGTGGAGATCTCCGCTGCTGCCGGCTGGTACTTCCGCCGGGGCTTCTATGACTGAGCACCGGAAGGTGATGTGACGCCGGTGCTCAGTCATAGAAGTGCCAGAGGAAGTGCCGGCAGTAGTGGATGTTGCCGGTGCTGCCGGCACCTCCGCCGGGGCTTCGATGACAGAGCGCTTATAATTGAGCAAATATGGTATATATATATATATATATATATATATATATATATATATATATATATATATATGTACATGTGTGTGTGTGTGAGCATGCATGAGTACTTGTGTGTGAGCATGGATATGTACGTCTGTGTGTGTTCGATCATGGACTTGTAATTGTGTATTTTATTTGATTAATTATCTAACTATCCCACATATTTAGGCACAAACCAAACTTCTAACAAATCATATTTTCCCACCTCAGGCATTAAACCCATTTTTTTATTTTCTGTTTTTTTCTGATCTGGACACATTTTATCCTCAACCACATAACGGCCAAAATAGTATTGGTTTAAAAACGGATTTTGCTCAAAACTTTTTATAAAACACACCTCTACCTACTGCTCATGTGTCCCTCTTCACAAATTATCACTTACAAATGTAAGATAATCTTCTCATTTTTATGATATTGGAGCTACAAATAAACAAAGTATGTGTCTGTGCCAATCGCTCCACATTTGAAGTCTCCCTTACCTTAAGCTGATTCAGCTTGTCAGTCCCAAAGCTCAGATTCTCATGGAGTTTACACTGGCATGTGTCTCGGTCAGACATTGGAAAGGTGTAACCCAAAAGATGGCAAAACAGAGAATAAGAGATATTCCCAAGGTTCTCTGATTTCTGATCAAGTTTTTCATGGGGTCCTGCAGGAACCTTTTCTGCATCTTCACTTTATGCAATGTGATTATTTAAAATTGATTTATGAATGTGGTTAATAACTCAACCCTGTCACAAGTTTACAACCTCAAAACAATGACATACATGACCGAGTTATGTGTGACGGGGTTGTGTTTTTTTTTGCTCAAAATGGCTACTGCTCCTCATGAGGTGTAAGAAAGGAAGACTACATGGCAGCAATGAATTGTTTGTGTGACAGGGTTGAGTCCAGACCGAGTGACATAACTTTATAGCCTGTTTTTTTATGAAATATCCTGCATTTATTTTTTAAAACATTTTTCACAAGAAAGAAACCAAATAAATACTTACATTGTTGTCAAAAATTATGGACGCTTTGCACATTTTATTAATTAATTGTAAAAATTCAGTGAAGTGCCAGGGACATGACAAAATGCTTGGTGTAAGATAGAAATACATACTTTTATGAGAATAATTGTTTGAATGCCATTATTATTTTTATTCATTATAACGTACATACCAAGGTATACATAGATACCAAGTGGTGAACCATCACTTTAAAAAAAGCTGAGGGACTGAAATATTACAGAATCTCAGGAATTACCCAGCGATGTTGGCCAGTGGGTGGAGTGAAAAGCATTGTCCCCCCTTCTTTGTACTAAAAGCTGTGCAACCCATTTAAAAGAATAATCACACTTAGAACCAGGGGAAGGATTAAGACAGAAGAGAGTTGTGTCATGGTTACCATGGGAATAAAGAGTTTGCAGGAAAAGTGTTTGGTCAACTGTATCAAAGGCTGCAGACAGGTCCATAGGATTCAGGAGAAAAAAAAATAACACTTTGCATCTACAGTGGAGAGGGCCATTTGACTATACTTGGCACTTCGACCAAAGGTAGTTGTGAATTGCCAGCCCTCAATTATATCTGAAGAACGTTAGGAATGCATGAAAAGGGTGACAATATTATTTCTGGGTTGCTCTACAATAATCTTACATTGTCTTTTTCTATTTTCTTAGGAAAAAAACAATGTATAGAGGAATCTATAAAATGATACCAAATATCTTCCAGAGCATCAACCAGTATTCAATATATATCTACAGCCTTGATCTGAAAGCATGAGCGTTTATTAAATAAATAGTGGGTATATTTCCCACATCACACACCTTCGAGTAGCTTTAGTTACAGTTACATCTGAGGTTTCAATTCTTATTACTACAAAATTAGCCACAAACCACACGTAGCCTCCGGCCATACTGTAAAGCAGTACTGTTCATCCTCTTATCCTTAAAGAAACCTAGGTATCTAATTCTATGTCACTTAATTTAAAATTGATGCCAACAACTTTCACTAGATGCAACTGTTCCCGACCAAATACCTTGATGTACCACAGGGGCCCTCATTGGGCCATAGACATGTAGATGATGCTAAATCAAGGTCACTCAGGAGTTGAGGAAATTATGTAAGGCTCCAAGGCAGAGTTAGGAGTATGGTGAGAAGAGCTTGTCTGTGCTTCTGCCTAATAACACTGGAGAAAGCTGAAGAGAACGGCGTATTGCTAAATTATTTACCTTGTTGCCTGATCTCGGGAGTTATCTGGTGAAAGAGAACTGTGATAAAGGAAAGAAGAAGGAATTGCATGATCCGTTTGCAGTAGATAGGCTGCTAACAGAGTTACTTGGGGTAAGTGGAGAAGTCCTCCCTGTTTGTCACGGCTGTTACCTGGTGGGAGATAGTCTCTGCAATTTCCAGGGACACCAAGTCAGCAGAGGGAAACCAAAAGTGGATTGTGTGACCTGTTCACTCCAGTTAGAGAGAAGGGAACATTAATAGAGACACACGGTATTATAGGAGGCTCCCTAGTTGTGTGTTATGGGCTGCTATCCGGCGGAAGAAAGCTGAGACATATCACAGAGGGTCTTAACCCATGAAGAAAGCTGGGTATTGTTGGAAAGAACGGTCTACCCCACAGCATATGGTGTTTTGTATGCGGTTTGCAACTGGATCAATGTTAGCTAAAGACAGCTGCAGACAGATGTGATATTGGAAAGAGCCAGAATTTATTTATTATTATTGCAGTGATATCTTTCACGAGCAACTTGGAGTTCACAAAAGTACTTTGTCTCTACATTTTTGCTCATACATACTTTTTGACTTATACAAGGAGTTAAAGCAGGTTGTTTTGTATTCACTTTTAGCAAGTCTCACATTACTGATACTCCCTTTGTGATACTTGTTTTGGATGCTATGTTTTGGTTACATGCAACTCTATGCTTCATTGATACTGCACTTATTTCCTGTTTGGTTGTTTCCTGTATCATTCTTAAACATGGCTTCTATACACTAATAGCTTGCACTGTCATACTACTATTACTTATACTACATGAAACAATACTTGTTATAGTAAGGAACACTTAATCTTAAAGAGGGCCCCGCAGTCCAGTCCTTCTTTAAATGTCCATAAAACAGTCCATGATCTATTGCACACTCCTGTAAGAAAAGTATGTCCTCATTTAGCGTCAGTAAATATGCAAACAAAGCAGCCCTTCTGACAGAGCTCCTCAGACTCCTCACATCAACGTCCCTCTCACCTTCAGAGTCCGATACACTGCTGTAATCCATGATGAAAAAGGATCAGACAGACAAAGTCCCATTACAGCAACATCTGCACAGCTCTGTATGTTCCGAGCCACCTTCCAGACAGATGACTCCGGAAGGTCTCCTTGCTCTGACTTCCGCTTTGATGATTCGACTGCATCATCTCCAGGGCTCCCGGAAAACTCTACTTTGGATTCCTCTGTGTTGTCTCCCAGGACCTCCACTTCAGCCCTCAGAAGGGGTGCCAAACAGCATTCACTGTCAGACCTCCCCTCTTAGGCATAGGACCAACGGGATACTCTACATCCGCTTCCATCAGAGCAATCGCATGCGCAGGGTTAATGGATAGTAGGGATTGGACGGTCTCCTCTACAACAGCTGTAGTTAATGATTGTTCCGGACTTGATGGTGAGATCCCACTGCTGGACTTTCCACCTCGAACGTCAGGATTGCTCTCAAGGTCTCCCACAGGAATGCGACTCTCATGGCTGGTAGAAGGACCTGCACAGGGACATAAAAACACATTGGGATCCGCAGGACCCACCACTGGGGAGGGATCCATTGGACCCGAAACAGCCTGTTCCTTCTTCTGACTGCTTGGCATTACTGATCTCACTGCATCCAGCACAGCAGGATCATCCAGTGGCGGCATCACCATTACAGGCTCCTTCAGGTCAGCTGTAGAGGAGGACTTACTTGGACCTGCATCTAGTTTGCCATGCCGTCCAGCAGTCATATCTGCCCAGGACCGCCAGGGCTTGCTGGGACAGTCCTTATATACATGGTCTGGCTTGCCACATCCGTTGCATAACTTGGACTTATCATAGCTAGCGGTGAGGTGGCCCCATTCTCCACAGTTCCTGCATAGGGGTCTAGGGTCAGCTGTGCAGGTCGCCTGAGTGTGCCCATAGCCCCCGCACCTCCTGCACAGGAATGGCATCCCTGGGTAGAAACAGTATACCCTGTTGCTACCGATCTAGAAACTCTTGGGGAGGGATGCACTATTCCACCGACCCCTTCCATGTGCTCTTTTAACTGCACAAGGAAACTCCTCTTACCGTTCCAAATAACCATCTCATCTTATGCCTTCTGTGGGCTAGATACTTTATTGCAATAGCGATATAACCAGGCTATAATAGCTTCGTCAGACACGTATGGGTTATACATATGAACAGTAAGAGGGATTTCCTCACCTCCATTCAGCAACGTGAAGCGGAGTCCATCCAATCGAGGGTCATCTTTCTTTCCTCTGAGGCTCTTGTAGATGTTCAGTCGTGTTACTACATATCAGTGGCGACTCTAGAAACAATATATAGGGGGGGCACACAAGATACCACAGTCAAACTGGGGGGGGGGCATTAATAATTTCCACCATTAAATCATATATATTGCCAAAAGTAATGTGCTATGGAATTATACTTTTGTTATTGGACAATACAATACTTGATCATTCAACATGGGAAGCCTGAAGCCACAATTTAGTACGACTAATCCTTGAAATCCTTAACACAATACCTTAACTTTTGCACTAAATGATTTCAGGGCATAATATTAGATCCTGCTGCTGATATAAATATATATCAGTAGCGTACCTAGCGGGGGGGGGGGCGGTCCGCACCGGGTGCCGCTCATCAGGGGGGTGCCAACTTGCCGGCACCCGGCACCCCTCCAGAGACGGACAGTAATGTCCGCCGCTGGAGGAGAAGGCTCGCAAGGGAGCGGTATCAGAGGTCTTTAACAGACCTCTGGCTCCCTTGAGTGACTTTAAGCCGGTGAACCGGCTTAAAATCACTCAAGGGAGCCGGAGGTCTGTTAAAGACCTCCGATACCGCTCCCTCGCGAGCCGCGCGGCAACTGCTGCTGTGCGCCGGGGTTTGTTGTCAGATCCCGGCGCACAACACTGAAGCCGCGCCCACCGCCGTCCGTGCCCTCTGAACCGGAAGAAGACAGAAGAAGACAGAAGAAGAGGAGCGAAGAGGAAGAAAAGGAGCTGACTGCTTTAAGAAGAAAAGAGGAAAGGTAGGAAATTATTCAGTGAGAGTGACAGTGGGAGTGGATTGGTATGTGTGGATTTGTATGTGTGGAATCTGTGGACTGGTATGTGTGGAATCTGTGGATTGGTATTTGTGGATTGGTATGTGTGGATTCTGTGGATTGGTAAATGTGGATTGGTAAATGTGGATTGGTATGCGTGGAATCTGTGGATTGGTATGTGTGGATTGGTATGTGTGGATTGGTTAATGTGGATTGGTATGTGTGGAATCTGTGGATTGGTATGTGTGGATTGGTATGTGTGGATTGGTAAATGTGGATTGGTATGTGTGGAATCTGTGGATTGGTATGTGTGGATTGGTATGTGTGGAATCTGTGGAATGGTAAGTGTGGATTGGTAAGTATGGATTGGTACATGTGTGAGAGTGATGGGTGTTATGCTGTACCATTTCCAATGTCTTTTTCATTATATAATTATGCTCTAAAGTACATCATAACTTACAATATACAACATACAATACAGTGGCAGAGCTGGGAGACAGAGGCCTTGCACCCCCACTGCAGGACTCCTGAAAGGTAAGTGAATTTCAAAGGGGGGAGAGGGTAGATAGTTAGGAGGGGGTCGATAGGGAGAAGGGAGTGAGACGGGGGGGGATAGGGGGTAGATAGGGAGAAGGGGGTGAGAATGGGTAGATAGGGAAGGGGGCAGAAGGGGGTGAGAATGGGTAGAAAGGGAGAAAGGAGGGTAGCAAGAATATTGAAATAAAGAGTCAGAATGAGAGAGTGAAAATGAATGGATTAATGTGTGGATGAATTGTGTGAATGAGTGAGAGAATTAATGAATTTGTGAGAATGCATTAATGAATATGTGTAAATAATTTGTGTGAAAGAATAAATGATTTTGTGAATGAATTGTGTGAATGAAAGTGAATTAGTGAGTGACTGTAAAAGTGTTTGTGTTAATCATAGGTGTATAGTTTATTTTTTCAAAAAGGCAAAAATGGTATAAGCAGGGTGTTTATGGGACAAAAATGGCACAGGCAGGGTGTTTATGGGACAAAGATGGCGTACAATCGGCTGTTTGGGAACAATGCTGACTCATGCTGGGCTGTTTGGGGGCAAAGATGGCACGTCCTATGTGTGTGCTGGTCAGGTTTGGGTGCTGGTCAGGTTCTATGTGGGCAATGTGGACGCTGTTTTTTTTGGAGGGTTATTAAAGAAAGCACTATTATATGTTCAGTAAATGTTATTTAAACGTATTTATTTTACTTATAAGTTATTAATTTATTTTTTCAGATTTCTTGTTGTTTACAGTTGACATACAGTTTATAAATTGGTGCAATAAATATTCTTGCCAACATAATTTTGTAGATGTCTTTACATTTGGGGGGGGGTGCCACTTATAGGATCCGCCCCGGGTGACAAATACTCTAGGTACGCCCCTGATATATATATATATATATATATATACCGTATTTGCTCGATTATAAGACGACCCTGATTATAAGACGACCCCCCAAAATCTGAATATTAACTTAGGAAAAAAAGAAAAAGCCTGAATATAAGACGACCCCAAAGGAAAAAAGTTTTACCAGTAAATGTTAATTCATGTAAACTCTTTTTTTAATAAAAGCTATGATTGAGAAAAAGATTTCTTTTGTTTTTATTTCTTGTATTTTCCAAACTGTCCCCCAGTTACGCACATCTGCCCCCAGGCTTGCCACTCCAATATGGCACTGTGGCCCATGATATGCCTCTTAACCCTCTATATGCCACTGTGCCCCATGGTATGCCTTTTGACCCCCTATGTGCCACTCTGCCTCCAGAAATGCCTTATACCCCTATATCCCATTCTGGCATTTAGGGGGTTAAAATGCATATTATGGGGCAGAGTGGCATATAGGGAGGTATAAGGCATTTCAGGAGGCAGAGTGGCATTAAGGGAGTTAAAAGGCATTGTATAGAGCACTCTGCCTCCAGAAATGCCTTATACCCCTATATGCCACTCTGCCATTTAGGGGGTTAAAAGGCATATTATGGGGCAGAGTGGCATATAGGGAGGTATAAGGCATTTCAGGAGGCAGAGTGCTCTATTAAATGCCCCCTTAACGCCACTCCAGAAATGCCCTATGCCCCCATTTAACACACACACACCCTATAACCCCATTTAACTAACACACTCTCTCTCTCTCTCTCTCTCTCTCTCTCTCTCTCACCCCCTCTCTCTCCCCCCCCTCTCTCTCTCACCCCCCCTCTCTCTCTCACCCCCCTTCCCCCGCTCTCCCCCCTCTCTTACCGGTGCTTCCAGCCGGGGCAGCGGGTTGACGTCGCCTTCTGCTGCAGCCGGAAGGAGGTGTGGCTAGCAGCGGGGGTTTGTATGCGTCCGTCGCGTATACTTTCCCCGACTCTGACAGTCGGGGAAGGTCTATGCGACGGACGCAGACAACCCCCGCTGCTAGCCACACCTCCTTCCGGCTGCAGCAGACGTTGTCTACGCGCATCGCGTAGACGTCAACCCGCTGCCCCGGCAACAAAGCAGGAAGCACCGGTAAGTGTGTGTATGGGGGGGGGGTCGGGTGAGACAGGAGGATCCAGGTCCCCTGCAGCGGTGCGGGGGATCTGGATCTTAGTCTCCTAATCAGACCTCTATTTGAGGTCTGATTAGAAGACGACCCCGATTAGAAGACGAGGGGTATTTTTCAGAGCATTTGCTCTGAAAAAAACCTCGTCTTATAATCGAGCAAATACGGTATATATATATATTAGACCCCGCTGCCCATATATATTAATATTAGCCCCAGTTGCCGATATATATATTAATATTAGTCCCTGCTGCCGATATATATATAAATATATATATATAAATATTAGACCCTGCTTCCGATAGCAGGTATAGATCAACACATTAACACACAAACCCAGCTTTGCATGTATAGATCAATTGAAATTCACTTGTGATCTCAACACTGAAGGTATATATCAAATCAACAGAATCAGACATACAAATCCTGTATTTGCAGGTATACAATAATAATATATGAAACGTAGCATTGCAGGTATAGATCAAATAAATACATGGAAACAGCATTGCAGGTATTAATCAGCTGAACAAGACATACAAACCCTGTATTTGCAGGTATACATAAATAATGTATGGAAACATAGCATACCAGATATGGATCTACAGAATAACACAGAAACCCAGCTTTGCAGGCAGGTATAGATCAATTGGAATTCACATAAAAACACAGCATTAAAAGTATATTTAAAACCGCCTAAATTACAGGCATAGATCACAGGTTGCACACCCCAAAGCCAGCCCTGGCGTCCACACTGCCCACATAGAACCTGGCCAGCACCCAGATAACACACATAAGATTTGCCATCTTTGTCCCATATACACCCTGCCTGTGCCATCTTGGTCCCCAAGGCTCAAACATCCTGCTAGTGCCATGTTTGCCCTTCCACAATTATACATCTATGATACACACAAACACATTAACTCATGCTCTCCCTCATTCAGACAATTCATCCACATATTAACTCATGCTCTCCCTCATTCAGACAACTCATCCACATATTAACTCATGCTCTCCCTCATTCAGACAATTCATCCACATATTAACGCATGCTCTCCCTCATTCGGACAATTCATCCATTTTAAGAAACTACGCCCCTTGGAGCTTCAAATGAGGGGCTACATGTATTTCTAGGACAAAAGTTGAGTGCACAAATAATGATGGAATATGTCGCTTTGGCTAGAAAATATGTTTTTTCTAACCATAGCGACATGTTCATTTGTGTCTTGCACACTCCAGGTTTGTACTAGAAACACATACAGCCCCTCATTTGATGCGCCAAGGGGTGTAGTTCTTGCAAATGTGTACTTTTTGTGCCATAATTGAACTTCCTATGTGAGCAGTGATGCCACATCAAGGCTTCAACCCTAATTACTGATCATTCACACGCCTTTCATATCTCCATTCACTCGCAGAAGCACACACCATACTTTCCATACATTCACTCACAGAAGCACACACCATTCTTTCCCCTTACAATCCCAAAGAAATGATGGTAAAGGGAGAAAAAAAAATCACTTTTACAGCAAAAATAAGTCTTGCAGTAAAAATGCAAGGCGCTGCAGGGATGAGATGGTTACTCACGTACCGCACAGGCTAAATGGCTGATTTTAATAATATTTGCAGTTCTTCAGGATTTCAAAAATTTGCTTCCCTCAACCGTTGGCTAAATTTAACCCCATGATCAAAGGGATCGTGGGATTAAAAATTATTATTGGCCATTTTTAAAAAGGGAATGTGACTTTTTATAGCTATATGATCACTGTGGTAACATTGGCTACCACAGTGATCATTTAGCTAGAATACTTAAACTTTTTTTTTTTTTTTTTTAAAGTTAAACTACTTTATGTTTAAATAATTTAATTTGGGGCAATTTTGATCTTTTTTTATCTGCCTTTAGAGACCCCCAAATCATTTTTTTTACATTTTTATTTTTTTAACTTAGTATTTTTTATTCTTATTTATTATTATTTTACAGGAATGTTCCATTCATATGTCTTTAGGCAGTAGATGTCCTTAAGATCCATCCAAGTGTTTTAATTAGCACCTCCTCTACAACATACTTTGTTCCTTTTTCTTCCTTCTCTCTCTCTCTCAGGAACTTCAATCTTGATTGAATTCCTTAGTCTTCACAGACACATAATTGATAGTTGCAGGCATTTTCCTTTCACCAGAGCAATAAATTACTCTGGCTTAAACGACTGTTTAAACACAATCAGGGCCCATACACACCACAATGCAAGGGCAAGGACAAGGACAAGGGCAAGGGCAAGGGCAAGGGAGAGGGCTGCAAGTAGACTAAACAGGGACCCAAGCCAAACAATGCAAAGGCCCAGACTGAAGGGCAGAGCAGGTATGTAAAGTGCAGGGCTAAACTCAGGTAACAAGGCTCAGCTGTCCCAAGTAATTGGATAGGGGTGCTCCTGAGAGGGAAGGGTGACCACTAGTGGCTGCAGGTAGACAATAGTTCAAATAGTTATTGCATAGTCCAGGCTGGCAGGGTGGACTAGAGGACTGCATTGCGCAGGCGGTCTTGCTGGTGTTGCGGGCGGGAGTGGGAGGTCAGACACTGTACTAGCGGGTCCTGGTAATCCTGCGCAGTCCCGCAAGGCTGCCTTCCCGCTGCTCCCTCACAGCATCTCGTCTCTTGCTCCGCCCAGGAAACACAGCGGAGTCACGTGATGTGACGTCACTTCCCGTGTCCAATCCCGTCCCGCTCCCGCCACATATGTGGTCAATCCCGGCCGCTCCATTTAGAGGTTTTGGTGCCAAAATATGAAAAAGTCTGATGTCACTGTTTGGTAGATTATGGTGGCAATCTTCTATGTGGCATGACCGTAGCCTGTAAGTGTAGGCTCCTGTAGTTCTCTGATTCACCACCAGAGGACGCATTGAAGCGTTTGGAGGTCTTTCTCTCCTCCGGGGTGGCTGGAGCGGTAGCTGGCTTATAGAGGGGGGTCTCCCTCTCCTTTGTGGAAGCTGCTGGCTGGTGCATAGGGGTCTCCCTCTCCTCTGTGGCAGCTGCTGCAGGCAGTGGATAGGTCAGGTAGGTGACACATATTTTTCTTTATATATATATATATATATATATATACACACACAAACACTCACTGGCCACTTTATTATGTACACCTGTTCAATTGCTTATTAACACAAGAACACAAATAGCTAATCAGCCAATCACATGGCAGCAACTCAATGCATTTAGGCATGTAGATGTGGTCAAGACAACTTGCTGAAGTTCAAACCAAGCATCAGAATTGGGAAGAAAGGGGATTTAGGGGAGTTTGAACATGGCATGGTTGTTGATGCCAGACGGGCTGGTCTGAGTATTTCAGGAACTGCTGACCTACTGGGATTTTCACGCACAACCATCTCTAGGGTTTACAGAGAATGGTCTGAAAAAGAGACAATATCCAGTGATCGGCAGTTGTGTGGACGAAAATGCCTTTTTGATCTCAGTGGAGACTGTTTCGAGATGACAGGCAACAGTAGAACCACTCGTTACAACCAAGGTATGCAGAATACCATCTCTGAACGCACAACACTTCAAACCTTCAAGCATATGGGCTACAGAAGAAGAAGACCATACCGGATGCCACTCAGGCTCACCAAAATTGGATAATGGAAGACTGGAAGAATGTTGCCTGGTCTCATGAGTCTCTATTCCAGCTGCGACATTCAGATGGCAGGGCTAAACTTTGAGGTGTCAGACAATATCCAAAAACTATATACCTTGGGGTTCCGAATTTTATAGATATCTTTATCGAGTAGCATGAGAGAAATCAGGCACACATACAGAAGTTTGAAGTCTGTTTTTTACGGCACATAAGGGCTATATAATATATATATATATATATTTATATATATATATATATATATATATATATGTGACAGAATGACCTGTCATACAGGGCCCCAAGTACTCAAAGATGCCTCCAGCCTGGCTGCCAAACAGGCAGAAACTCCATTGTGTAAACTAATCCCATTAACAGGATGGCTACCAGGGGGATATTCAGTAGCTAAAGGGGATTAAAGGTTGGGTTGCCTACATGTACCTGTTTATCAATGTTAATTTATGTTAATAAAGTTCTTTGGCTATATCAGTCTATGTTTTACAACAATAAACTGTTCATTCCTGCTGTACTCAATTCAAGGTAGTTGTGTCTACTTATTGGGTACACATAGCAGGGTTCCAAGGTGTGCATGCTGGGTGGTGCTGGAAGTTATTCCGGGGACAACATGTGGGCGATCTCTGGGAGTTACTACAGCTCTCTTGGTGAACCCGTTACAATATATATATTTATATAAGCTTATTGCAAAAAAATAATGCCCTATTCTAACCCAATCATTTTGCGTAAAATAACAATATGCAGTAACAGGAATAGAGGGTGGGCAACAGATACTTGTTGTTACTTCTGCAATATCTTTTTACCTGGTTTCAGCAGAAACCGGTCTTATCTGGAACACTGTGGTCTTGCATATTTGAGAGACCCAAATGTGGGACAAAGTTTATCCTATATTCCTTCACAGGCCTAAACAACATGAAAACATGGATCCATCCTGCCTTAAATCAACAGTTCAGGCTGATGGTGGTGGTGTAATGGTTTGGGGGGACATTTTCTTGGCACACTTTGGGCCCCTTAGTACCAATTGAGCATCATTTAAATGCAACAGCCTACCTGAGTATTGTTGCTGACCATGTAAATCCCTTTATGACCACAGTGCACCCATCTTCTGATGGCTACGTCCAGCAGGATAATGCACCATGTCACAAAGCTCACATCATCTCAAACTGGTTTCTTGAACATGACAATGAGTTGACTGTACTCCAATGGCCTTCACAGTCACTAGATCTCAATCCAATAGAGCACCTTTGGGATGTGGTGGAAGGTTAGATTCGCATCATGGATGTGCTGTTGACAAATCTGCAGCAACTGTGCCATTCCATCATGTCCATATGGACCAAAATCTCAGAGGAATATTTCCAGCACCTTGTAGAAAGTATGCCAAGAAGAATGAAGGCAGTTCTGAAGGCAAAGAGGGGTCCAACCCGGTACTAGCAAAGTGTACCTAATAAAGTGGCCATTGAGTGTATATTACCTCTGAAACAGTTAATTAAATTGTTACAATTGTTCTAAACATAATTCAATCCCAAATGTATACATAAATTCCTAAAACGTATTGGTATAAAAAAATAAAATAATAAATATGACTATTTTGTATTGATTTCATTTTAGTAAAAAAATGCTGTAAATATATATATATATTGTGACAGTGTAAACCCCAGGGAGATCCTTAGTGCGGCATTTGTGTACAGGTGCTATCCCCCCGTGGGAAGTGCCGGCAAGGAAGATTGTTAGCGTACATCGCGCAGACGTTCACCGGCTGCGGCGATGCGAGCATAAACAACCTCCGCTGCCAGCACGTCTGCACGAAGTGCTTTAACAATCTTTGTTAAAGCACATCGAGCAGACGTGCCGGCAGCGGAGGCTGTTTACTTGCCGGTGAACGTCTGCACAATGCACTTAGACAATCTCCCGTGCCGGCACTCCCCCCGTGGAAAGTGCTGGCAGGGGAGGCTTTCTGAGAGCATCGGAGAGTAGTATGCAGGTCCCCTGCACCGTTGCCGGGGATCTGTATCCTAACCCTGCTGCCTGCCCGGCGCCCAGAACTACATGTCCTGGGCATTGGGCGATACGAATTGCGCATTCCTGCGCTAGACCCCAAATATAGGCTGCACCCCCACTTTAAAGACTTAAAGTGTGGGGGGGAAGTGCGGCCTATATTCGGGCAAATACGGTATATATATATATATATATATATATATATAATTTTTTTTTTACAGTATTATTTCAAAGCAGCTGAGGGACTAGGAAAGGTAAACTAAACATAGGTGGGAGTGTGTTAAGGAATTTTTTGAAAGAATGAAGGCAAGGGGAAAGATGGATAAGACAAGGAAGGGCATTCCAGAGCATGGGGCAGGCCCTGAGAAATTCTCTAAATGTTTGCGTGTAATGTTTACACAGATATTTAACTACATGAATGTAGTAGCGTCCAGTTTTCCGGTACCTCTTACAAATAAGACAAAAGACACTTCTTTATTTATTTTTTTTTAAAACTTTATTAATTGTCAGAGATGGAATTTATTTGTCCGCGGTGCGGACTAAATAACTATAGCACCGCGGCACTCAACCTTTATTAATATTTCACAAAGTGTCAACGATTATTCACACAACACATTTGACACATTATATCAATATCTATTGTCAAATGAACGTAAACACATAACCAATTGTCAACAATTATTAACCAAATAATAACCAAATTGCTAACCAAATAAGTAACCTGCTGGTATGGGCGTATCCACCTGTATCCCTGCTGGAACTGCCGGCGTCCCCCAGCGCGGCAGTCACACGACCATACGATTCACAGGGGCGAATGCCCCTGGAGTGTCCTGCACTTATACCTCTGTGCACCACAAGTAACCATACCTAGATGGTTAACTCCTGCATCGTACCAGCGTAAAAACCTGAGAACTAATGCCGAAAATTAGGGGAGGGACGGGCGGGAAAACACTCTATAGTGCAATACACCCCTATAGTGCAATACCCTTCCTTATATACCCCACAGGGAGGGTAATTACCCCCTCCCATCTGCCCCAGCACGTGCTAACAATTTAACACTTTCAGCGCCAACATTTTGCCGAGTCATCCCTTAACCCAGGGGTTCTCAAACTGCGGCCCTCCAGCTGCTGCAGGACTACATCTCCCATAATGCTCCTTCAGCTAAGGGGCTGGATGAGGAGTATGGTAGATGTAGTCCTGCAGCAGCTGGAGGGCCGCAGTTTGAGAACCCCTGCCTTAACCCCTTAGCCAAGCTTGACCATGGGTACCTCGTCCGCACTACATTCATGGGGCCCCTCCGTCCAATTTTTTTCCCTCCGGGGCTGTTCTTGACTGCATGCAATATACAGAGACTGAATTCCTCATTTTAGAGACATATATGCAGTTAAGAGAACATTATCAAACAATCAACGCTCAATAGAGATAACATTAACTGCGGTAGCATTCTTGCAATGAAACATGCAACAGTTCAGAGATCCCAGCAGAATTAGTAAGCAATATGCAGTTATGCCTTTATTACCCCAGCGCTTGTAGTAAATATGGTGCAGACCAAAGATCAAAATAGAGCTTGTAAAGAATCTGTAGACTGCAGAGAATATACACAAAAACACACAAATAGCAAATGGAGTTATCAGCAGTGTGCGTTGCGTTATATGATACTGACAATAATAGAATAGTCACTAATAAGTAAACCACAGGCTGGGTGTATAATTTACAGTGCTGCTGGAGAAATATATAACATACCGTATTTGCTTGATTATAAGATGACCCCCCAAAATCTGAATATTAATTTAGGAAAAAAGGAAAAACCCTGAATATGAATATAAGACGACCCTATAGGAAAAAGTTTTACCAGTAAATGTTAATTCATGTAAACTATGTAAACTATTTTTTTTAATGAAAGCTATGATTGAGAAAAATATTTTGTTTTTAATTACTTTTATCTTCCAACCTGCCCCCCAGTTATGCATATCTGCCCCCAGGCTTGTCACTCTGCCCCATAAATGCCTTAAACCCCCTATATGCCACTGTGCCCCATGATATGCCTTTTAACCCTCTAAATGCCACTGTGCCCCATAATATGCCTTTTAACCCTCTATATGCCACTGTGCCCCATGATATGCCTTTTGACCCCCTATGTGCCACTCTGACTCCAGAAATACCTTATACCCCTATATGCCACTCTGGCATTTAGGGGGTTAAAAGGCATATTATGGGGAACAGTGGCATATACGGAGGTATAAGGCATTTCAGGAGGCAGAGTGGCGTATAGAGGGTTAAAAAGGCATTTCTGGAGGCAGAGTGGCATTAAGGGTGTTAAAAGGCATATCATAGAGCACTCTGCCTACAGAAATGCCTTTTGCCCCCCATTTACCCCCCCCCCAAAAAAAAAAACTTACCGGTGCTTCTGACTCCCGGTGTGGTACGCAGCAGCTTTGGCGCCAGGATTTTAAAGATCTGTACGAGCGACTCTATTGGTCGCCGGCAGGGGCCTCCTTTGGCAAATTCTGGTTGTTGGAAAGTATGCCAATGGTCTCCCTAGTCGGAGTTTCGCCATCAGGAGTTAAATGTCTGTACGAGCGGCTCTATTGGAGCTCCCTGCCGCAACCAATAGAGTCGCTCGCACAAACCTTTAACTCCTGACTCCTTTAACATCAGGAGCCAAAGGTCCGTATGAGCTTTAACTCCTGAAGCAGGGAGACCAAGTTTCGGCACAAGGATTTTAAAAGTCTGTACGAGCGACTCTATTGGTCACCAGCAGCAGGCTCGTCTGCCATCAACCAACTTCATTGACCATTGGCATACTTTCCAACAACCAGAATTTGCCAGAGGAGCTCCCTGCCGGCAACCAATAGAGTCGCTCGTATAGACCTTTAACTCCTGATGGCAAAACACTGCCTGGGGAGATAGTCTCCCTGCTCCGGGAGTTAAAGATCTGTACAAGCAACCAAAAATGGGTCAGGAAATTCGGTGCCACGTTCGTTTTCATGTTCGCCCGAACACGAATGCACAAGTCTTATATATATTAAGATCCTTTAACCTTTCCTGGAAAATTTTATCCTATAATCCATGAACCATTTTAGTAGCCCTTTTCTGAACTTTCTCCAACAAATTTATATTCTTCTGGAGATACGGTCTACCTACCTTTAAATCCTCAGAAATAATTACCCCTAAATCCCTTTCTCGCACATTGAGGTTAGGACAGTATCAAATATTCTATACTCTGTCCTTGGGTTTTTATGCCCTAGATGCAATACTTTGCATTTATCCACATTAAATGCCAGATAAGGAAGGTGTGATGGCAGTGGGGGTACTCCCAGGATCAGCATTGGACACCTACATACAATAAAGGTTGACACAGACTACCTGTGGTGATCCCCATTGAATAACATGCTGGTCAGGCCCCAATTGGTCACTCTTCCTATGGAGAAGGAAGGGATTTTTATTAATTGGTCGTCTGCTCAGAAGATAGGAGTCCTCTGATGAGTCCCTCTAGTCAATGGTTTATTTGTTATAACACTTAATTAAAATTGTGGTTTATTGTTTTATCATCTTCCCATTATTCTGGTGTTAATGAAAGACCCGATTTGTCCCTAATGAGAGAGTACTTCTCTACACTCAGTACTAGTAGTTGTCAACTTTCTTGGGTGCAGGGCTGCCATCAGAAATCTTGGAGCCCAGTACATGCTTAACACCTGGGCCCCATGCCCCTCCCATCATTACACCCCATGTCTATCCCACTGTCCATCTCATTGTTCCACCCATCACCTCACTTTAAGATCCTCCTATGAGCTTAGACACACAGTAACTGACGTATTTAGTAATTTACACACACATACTAACATACGCACATATCTACACACACATATAGTAATACACCTACAGACAAACAGAAGATATTTTTTTTCTAAATAAACCTTTACTTTCTTTTTTTTTTTTTCAGTGAATATATGGGATGGCACAGTCAAGCCCAGGTAATTAAAGGAAGGGGGAAAAAAATAGAAAAATATACTGGGGACCTTGTTTTAGTAATATAAAGCTTAAATAAATTTTACATTTTGACATTCATGTGGCTCACGTTCACCTAAGTTACAATTCTACCTCTGAGCTCTATGTATATGCTTTGGAATGCACGCTTTCATTTTTAAAATAGGCGTTTCAGGAAATAAGAGGCGGTGCTCTTTTTGCTGTTCTCTTAAGAAGGAACTAGTTAAGAGCAGAAAAAACTCAACAATTCTTCCGAATTTCAAGTAAGTGCACATGTTAGAAATATCTTACCTTTATTTTTTTTTCTTATTTGTATCAGTTAATGTGACTTTATTTGAATTAGGTTTTAAACAGTAAACTAATTGGTTTCTGTGTTGTTGATTGAAAAAAGCAGTAACAGGAAGAACTACTTTGACTTTGAAATGCTTTGACTATTTCAGTGACATAAAAAACAATACGTAGCAACTGCGACAAAAACACAATTTCACATATATGTTAACATTTCTAAGGAACAAAGACATAAAGTATGTACACTGTTTTTTAAGATCTTAATAAGTTTCATGTGCTTAATTTTACACCACTGTAGTGCATAAGGTACAGCATTTAACACAAAATGTGTTAGGTTATTAGATATGTCTTGTTGGGACAAGAAGTGCTCTGTGTGGACATTTGTGTTAGATTTTAATGATGCGTGCATTTGATTGCCTTCGATTATACACCAATACAACTCTTTTCGGGTGGTTCAAGGAAGTGGTCCAAGGAAGGCAACACGGTCATGGGCGGCCAAGACTTCTTGATCCACATTGGGGGCAGAAGCTTCCCCATGTGGTCAAATCCAACAGATGAGATACTGTAGCTCAAATTGATGAAAAAGTTAATGCTGGTTCTGATAGAAAGGTGTTAGACCACACAGTTTATTGCTTATGGGGCTGCATAGCCACAGACCAGTCAGGGTGCCCATGCTGACCCCTATCCATTGCTGAAAGCGCCTACAATGTTCACGTGAGCATAAAAACGGAACCACAGAGCAATAGAAGAATGTGGCCTGGTCCGATGAATAACATTTTCTTTTACATCGCACGGATGGCCGGGTGCATGTGCGTTGCTTACCTGGAGTACACATGGCCCATGATGCACCTATGGAGGCCCCACCTTGCAACTTACAGGACTTAAAGGATCTGCTGCTAAGGTCTTGGTGCCAGATACCACAGCACACCTTGAGAGGTCTAGTGGAGTCCATACCTCGATGGGTCAGGGCTGTTTTGGTGGCAAAAGGGGGGATCTACACAATATTAAGCAGGTGGTCATACCGTTATGGCTGATCGGTGTGTAACTTTGTCCTTGAAGCAAGGGCATTGCTGTGTCTCCAAAAGATCAAGGGCTAGTTGTCACGGTCAGGACTACTTGCCAAGCTGTAACAAGGCATAAATTACACCAAATTAACCCCCAAATCCTGCCTGTATCCCCCCAGGTAGTCTGCCACCACTCACGATTTTGAGACCGGATTCGTGAGAAATCCGAATTAGAACATTTATATCTATATATATATGTCAACCCACCCCGGGCAAACAACATATATATATATATCCTCTAGAACCTCTCTTAGGGTTTGTGGATATCAATACTAGAGCCCAAAGACAGATTTAGATTATGAATATTTTAATAATAAATATTCAAAGATTACACAGTGCCACAATTACAAAAAAAAACATACAAAATAACAATAAAACAGCAAACAGTTCTTAAAAACAATGGGACTTAAACACAGGAATCTCACTCACGAGTTTCTCCAATAAGTAGGCCTGTGGGAACTCCTTAAGTCCAGACGGTTTCTTATGATGTTGTTCCGATCAGAGTATATCATGGAGTTCTGCTTTGAGCAGTGGCAGAACTACCAGGGTCGCAGGGGTTACGACTGCGACCGGGCCCTGGAGTTCTGCCAGTCAGGGGGGCCCAAGGGGTGCCGAGCGGTTGCTGAAAACGACCGCTCGGCACCTCTTGGGCCCCCCTGACTGACAGAAATCCAGGACTCCTTTGCTCCCGCTGCCGCCGCCTGCCTCAGCGCTGCCCAGAGTGCAGTGTTGGGAGCGTGAGGCGTTTGTCTCGGGTGCCGGCGCTTCACGCTGACCGCCGGCATATGACGTCATATGCCGGCGCTCAGCAGTGAAGCGCCGGCACCCGAGACAAACGCCTCACGTTCCCAACACAGGAGTTGACGGTAAGTGACCTACAAAGGGGGGTAGGGAGGGAGTGGGTAGATCGTGAGAAGGGGGGGTAGGGAGGGAGTGGGTAGATCGTGAGAAGGGGGGGTAGGGAGGGAGTGGGTAGATCGTGAGAAGGGGGGGTAGGGAGGGAGTGGGTAGATCGTGAGAAGGGGGGGTAGGGAGGGAGTGGGTAGATCGTGAGAAGGGGGAGGGGTAGGGAGGGAGTGGGTAGATCGTGAGAAGGGGGGTAGGGAGGGAGTGGGTAGATCGTGAGAAGGGGGGTAGGGAGGGAGTGGGTAGATTGTGAGAAGGGGGGGTAGGGAGGGAGTGGGTAGATCATGAGAAGGGGGGTAGGGAGTGGGTAGATCGTGAGAAGAGGGGGGGTAGGGAGGGAGTGGGTAGATTGTGAGAAGAGGGGGGGTAGGGAGGGAGTGGGTAGATCGTGAGAAGGGGGTAGGGAGGGAGTGGGTAGATCGTGAGAAGGGGGGTATGGAGGGAGAGGGTAGATCGTGAGAAGGGGGGTAGGGAGGGAGTGGGTAGATTGTGAGAAGAGGGGGGGTAGGGAGGGAGTGGGTAGATCGTGAGAAGAGGGGGGGTAGGGAGGGAGTGGGTAGATCGTGAGAAGGGGGGTAGGGAGGGAGTGGGTAGATCGTGAGAAGGGGGGTATGGAGGGAGAGGGTAGATCGTGAGAAGGGGGGTAGGGAGGGAGTGGGTAGATCGTGAGAAGGGGGAGGGGTAGGGAGGGAGTGGGTAGATCGTGAGAAGGGGGTAGGGAGGGAGTGGGTAGATCATGAGAAGGGGGGTAGGGAGGGAGTGGGTAGATCGTGAGAAGGGGGGGTAGGGAGGGAGTGGGTAGATCGTGAGAAGGGGGGTAGGGAGGGAGTGGGTAGATCATGAGAAGGGGGGGTAGGGAGTGGGTAGATCGTGAGAAGAGGGGGGGTAGGGAGGGAGTGGGTAGATCGTGAGAAGAGGGGGGGTAGGGAGGGAGTGGGTAGATTAGGAGAAGGGGGTAGGGAGGGAGTGGGTAGATCGTGAGAAGAGGGGGTAGGGAGGGAGTGGGTAGATCGTGAGAAGAGGGGGGTAGGGAGGGAGTGGGTAGATCGTGAGAGGGGGGTGTAGGGAGGGAGAGGGTAGATCGTGAGAAGGGGGGTAGGGAGGGAGAGGGTAGATCGTGAGAAGGGGGGTATGGAGGGAGAGGGTAGATCGTGAGAAGGGGGGGTAGGGAGGGAGAGGTAGATAGTGAGAAAGGGATAGATGGGTTGGGGGGGCCCTTAACAGATTCTCGCACCGGGGCCCTGAGGTTTCTAGTTAAGACCCTGGCTTTGAGGTCGCTGCATTGTCCTTAAATCAGACTCTTTTTCAAGAAAACGCCCCTCTGACCCCATGGCCAATTATATGACACCTTCCCCAAGAATTGGTTCCCATCTTTGATCTGCCAATAAGTTATGGTGGGGTAAAGGTGATGGAAAATCCCTCCACTTAAGATAGGAATGGAATTCCTACAACTAAGGATCCTTATCTGTTAGGCCATGAATCACCACAGGGGTCCTTTGGGAAGATGACACCTCTTGCCAGAACAGATACAGAGGGCATGTACAAAGAAACACATTTAAATCTACCTCAGATTAACTCATTGAATGATTAAAACAAAGAAACTAACCACCTCTGCTGGATTACCCTTCCATGCATCCACTATATTCAATCATGACACTAGTACCCATGGCAGATTTCATAGAAGTGGACTAACTAAGCTCACATGCTTGGGTAGGCATATAAATGATATATAGATATATCATTATATATATGATGCCAATGAGCAATAGGTACATATAATGGATTTATATGATGCCAATGAGCAGTATCTTTTTATGTGAGGCTTTATACCAATAGAAATATCTAAATAATGTATATGATGCCAATGAGCAGTAAATACATAAAGTTAATCATATCTCCGTTTATCGAGAAGGTAATGTTAAAGGATACATGTGTACAATATAAGTGTAACAAGGTGGCAAACAGAGTTACATAATGAATACAACGACACAGGTATCAATATATAATGAGCAGTACATAAAATTGCAATAGCAAGCCCAGTGCGATACATATAGAGAATGTAATTGAGCTCAGATGGAGTAAACATGTTTCTTAAGTATGATATCAGGAAGTCTAATCAACTGAGACATTTGCTTCAGACAGAAGGATGAAGAACAATTCATCTAGGCGTCTAGCCTGTGTTTCTACCCTGTGCCTGTTTATGTACCTCTTGTTTTGATTTTATGGTCTATGGACTTGATTACATTTTGATATATTCTACAATGGATGCTTCCTCTATATTCCTTGGTGTCAGCTGGCAACCTCTGATCCTATGAAGAAAAATTATTACAGGAAAAGAAGGAATACCATGCTGTCAAGTGTAGGTCACTATGTTAATGTCAGTGAAATGAGTCGGAAATAATGAGTTAAGTAAATACAACTTTGATACCAATGAGCCATCCTTGCCCCCGGACAGCCTGTGAGGCAATTTGCCTGCTACACTCCTAGAATAAGTGCTGTGGAGGTCTCTGTGGGTACAGTGAGCCGAATGCTAAAACTGTCTGGGATAGCACTGTCCCAGGAATAAGAATGAAAACTCTGCATATTTGGGGGCTGGACTAAAGTCTTCTGCCTATGGGCTTTAGGCCAAACACCCCCCCCCCCCGTGATGTCTCTGCCTTGGGCTGAGAGGGATTTGGGAGTTAATAATTTGGTTGGGCTAATCTGAAACAGGGCCTAGAAACTTGATCTATGGGTACGCTAGTTTGGTCAGAAGATTTTACTTAATGTAAATTTACTGCAACTTTTGTCTTTTAAAGTATTTCATTCTCAGAAATGAGTGGAGACTTCTTGATGCTGCTCTATAAAGTTTCTGAAGATCTTGGTGCAAAAGACTGCCAGGACATGATATTCTTGTGTGGTAAAGATATTACTGTTGCTGAAAGAGAGAATATACACAACGCAAGAGATTTATTTACCTGCATGTGCAAGAAAAACTTAATAAGTGAATCAGACATGCTTTATCTAAAAGAGCTTCTATACAGAATCAAACGAATTGACATTCTTAATAATCTGTACAAAAAGCTGCATGAAGATATAAAAGAACATAATCATTCACTTGCCACTCCTTCCAAAATCTCTGCATACAGGTGAGTTGTTACTATAAATCATAAAAAGTTCTTAAAAATGAAATAAGACTTTTATATTAATTTCTTTTTTTGTAACTGAAAACAATAGTGGACATATCAGGTCATATATATTAATTTATTAAGTTCTACATATTAGTAACTAGCTGTGCATTTATATCTTCTATTGATCTGCATAGGTGTCACGAAATAAAAACATTTCGAGTTTGTAAAAAAGAATAGGCATGTTCTCTTTTGTGCCTGTAACTTTCAAAAACCATATAAAATGCCCATATTGGTTATTTCAAAATAAGGACACTTACATTAATATATTTTGAGGTATTTTGGTCAACTGAACTAGTTTGGTATCAGGGGCCCGTGTGGTGGGTCAGGTGGGAGTCCATGTGCAGGGACTGTGATCAAGACAGATGGGTGTTGCAGTGTCCAGTTACAGGCCGCTGTCTGTGTGACACCTGTAGACACTAGCTTTGGTGCACCAAGGAAGGTGTAAGATATTTACCCAATTAAGAAGCAAGACAGATATGCCCTAATCCTCTCTTCTTAAATTTGCAGGGACCTACTGTACACAATTTCTGAAAACATAGATGGCCCTGGACTGGATGGACTAAAGTACTGTGTATCTATCAAAACAGCAGTAAGAAATTTAAGATTTACTGTATATTTTCAGAATATAATGGACAGCCAAATGTTTAAAGTGGAAAAGAGAGAATGTGATATTCAGCGCTTGAAATAAAAATGCCAGATATCTGGTATAATAACACAACTTAAACAAGTATAATACCTTGGGGTGCTGCAGATCCAACACACTGACCACAAGTGTGTAAAAGTACACAAAACTTCACTAGGTTCCACACTTAGAAAGCCCATGAAGCCCCTGGAATGGGAATGGAGCTTCGTCTGTGTACAGAAGAGGACCAGAGGAGAGATAGTTAAAAAAAGTAACAACTTTAATATAAATACAAAAGTAGTATCTTACATAATCGTGCCATGCTAAAGCAGTGACAGCTTGATTCTCACAAAAAAAACAATGCACCCTATGAAGCCGATTGGTGAAACGTGTTGTGCTGAATACGACCATTGAGGAAGTGGACACGAAGGAATTTTGTGAGAGTCAAGCTGTCACTGCTACAGCATGGCAGGATTCCGGTCCTCTCTACGGCTTTAAAGTAGCTTTAAAGTATTTTTTTTATGTAAGATACTACTTTTTTTATTTATATTAAAGTTGTTACTTATTTTAACTATCTCTCCTCCGGTCCTCTTCTGTTATACCGGTAAATGGAAGAAGCTCTGTTCCATTCCCCGAAAGGGGCTCCATGGGCTTTCTAATGTAGGAACCTACTAAAGAGTCCACTTAGGTAAATTTAAGTATTGTTTCATTTTCATATTGTGGTGCTTTTTGTAAAAAAAAATTTTAACATAGCAAAATTCAAATATTATGACCACAAAAAATAAGCTTGTTGTTGCTTAATTAAAAAAAGAGCCTTACCTACTGTCAGTAGTCTGTACAGCTGTGACACTAAATTAGACAAAGAAAAACAACTTTCCTTACACGATAAAAGCAAAAAAATGGAAATCTTACTAAAAGTCTGTACAAAGGAAAGATGGCAGTGCTCTGCATATAGACACAAACCATTTTGTTTTTGCTATTACATTGGCTATTAAAAAGAATACACATTTACAAGTGAAATGTAAATGCAGTGCATTGGATTTCTATGTTTGCTTTTAGAAAACAGTATTAGAGGTATTTGTGGAGATGGAGAAAGCTGGAAAAATTAGCCAAGACAATCTGAAAAACTTGAAACGTGTTTTTGAAACAATGAATCGTATGGATCTTTTGAAGTACATTAAGAAGTTTGAAGAACAAGTCCAAGGTAATGCATTAGAATTATGAGAAATAGAAACATAGTTTGCGATGGCAACTGAGAAGCAGCTTGTCAGTCTTTCAGCCTGCTTTTTCACTTGGTGAATACAATATTTAGCTTTTTACAGAGCCGGTTAGTGTGTTCAGTACCTGTTCAGATCCAGTACTTCCTTTCTATTTGTTGTCAGGGAGGGGGTCTGGGCCACAGCGGGATGACAATTGACCCTGCAGTAGTAATGTGATTAGTCTCAGCTCTTCTAAAAACCTTTCATTATATCCGACATATAGTCCACTTTAACCATGCCTTACAACTCTGCAATCAATGACCCATCTCCAAAAATATTATTAAATTAGACACTCAAGGGCTCTACATTGCAGGGCAGGCATCTTCTGGCCTGGGGCTGGTAAAGCCAAGTGGTCCAATCGACCATTAGTTACTGTTGGCTTTTCCAACAGTAACTAATATACACATTGCCACACATATATACATTGTAACATACATATACACTTATACACATAGAAACAAAGAAAGTGACAGCAGATAAGAACCATTAGGCCCATGCAGTCTGCCTAATGTCTGAGTACTTTCCTTAGTTCCTGACCTTATCCTATATCTAGCTTGGTCTTATGCCTATCCCATGCTTGCTTAAATGTCTTTACTGTATTAACATCTACCACTTCTGCTGGAAGGCTATTCCATACGTCCACTGCACTTGTAAAGTAATATTTCCTGATGTTACCTTTAAACCTTTGCCCCTCTAGCTTATGACTATCTCCTCTTGTTGTGGTAGTATTTCTCCTTTTAAATAAACTCTCTTCCTTTATCTTGTTGATTCTCTTTAAGTATTTAATTGTTTCAGTCATATCCCCCTATCACGTCTTTCTTCCAGGCTATTTGTTCCATCAAGACCTTCTGCAATATCACTAATAAAAATATTAAAGAGAATGGGTCCAAGTACAGATCCCTGAGGTACCCCACTGGTAACAAGACCTTGCTCTGAACAGGGCCGGCCGAAGACTTAACGCCGCCTGGGGCGCTATTATTTACCCCCCCCTGGTACTTACCTTTAAAGAGTCCTGCGGCGAGTCTCCCTGCTCTCCCACGGTGCCGGTTTGTAATGCTGAGCGCCGGAAATTGAGCGCTCATCATTACAGGCCGGCACCGAGACCGAGCAGGGAGACTCGCCGCAGAGGAAAGAGAGAGGGGCGCCGAGCGCGTAAGCGAAAACCACTCGGCGCCCCTCTCTCTCTCCTCCGCTTCAAAACAAACAAAAAAAAAACGCTTGGGGCGGCAAAGTGCCGCCCCTTCTAAAGTGCCGCCTGGGGCAATTGCCCCAGTCGGCTCCATTGTAGGGCCGGCCCTGGCTCTGAATATACGCCATTGACTACAACCCTCTGTTGTCTGTCACTCAGCCACTCCCTAATCCATTTAACAACATTGGGATCTAAACTCAGAGATTGCAGTTTATTTATAAATCTTCTATGTGGGACAGTGTCAAAGGCCTTCCTGAAATCCAGATTTGCAATGTCTACTGCACCACCTTGATCAATTACTTTAGTCACCCAATCAAAAAAATCAATAAGATTCGCTTGGCATGATCTTCCTGAGGTAAACCCATGTTGTTTTTTGATCTTGAAACTTGTTAATTTGTTAAATAAATCCGTTAACAGGGTGTATCCCATCAGGCCCCATCAACTTATTTGTCTTTACCTTAGAGAACTGAAGTAGAACGTTGAACTCACATATATCCAATTATGTCTTTTTTCCTAACTGAGGTCCCTTTCCTTCATTTTCATTTGTAAAAACTGAACCGAAATATTAATTGAGGCAGTCAGCTAGACACACTTACGCATACACACTCACGGTAACACTTACTCCCTCTAACACACACACTTACACACACTAATGCTAAGACATATTCCCTTTAACACATACACATGTATATACTTAGGATTACACACTTATACATACATGCTAACACACACATTCACTCTAACATACATACATAAATACAAACATACATAGATACTTACTCCCTCTCTAACACCCTTATGTCTCTCTCAGTCTTTCCCTCTCCTCTCCCTCACCCATTTACCTTCCTGCAGGCTTCTTTCTAGCTGCTCATAGACAGTTTATGAGCAGTGACGCTTCCACCCCAGGGTCACATAATATCAAATTACGTGACCACTCTGTGTTCCCACCTGTGCAGCCTAAGGGGCATCTGATGATGGTAATTATACAGTATATTGTATGTATGTACCCAAATCAGCCATAACATTATGACACCTGACAGGTGAAGTCGCTCAGCACTCCAGTAGTTAAGTGAGGTGTGTTTAATTCAGCAACAAGGGTGGAGTTTCAACCTTACGGTATTTGTCATGGCTGCCCTTACAATTGCATGGAGGGATTCTGCAGTATTCTTAAAGAGACATTCCAGATATCATATGAACTTTAGTGCATGTGAAATTTTCAGGGAGTCTAACAGGGCCCCTTATGAGGATGCACACATTGAAATCAGTGGTAAGAAAACCACTGGAGGTCTGGAGGTAAAGCTTCTTCAAAAGGTAAATCATTTTAACAGGTTGAAGAATCTATATTAAAGCACTTACAAAGTTATTTAATGTTAATTATTTGCTGGAGAGGTTGCATGGAACACTGATCATCACCACAGCAATGATAAGTAACCTCTGCATTTTCCATCTGTGTGTGAAATAACAGGGTGGGTTTTATATTACATATACCTTTTTGGCCAGTCACAGGTGCACTTTAATATGCATTGTGAGTGTAAGCTAGGGTCTGCGTAGAGACTCCCAGCTGGGACATATTTTACTGCTCCCCCTTTGCATGCACCCTGCTATTCAGAGTGCCCTGGTGCGGTGCAGCATATCTAAAATGTATTGTGATATTATTAAACATTGAAACTTCCTTAGCTGTGTTTATGAAAAGAAATATTGTTTGTGTAAGATACTATGTTTTACCCAAACATCCCATCCCATCAGGCAACCCGATAATGTTCTACTGGGCTGATTTGAACGAAGGAAGACTTGAAGGAATGTCCACTTGACCACTCGCACACTAATGCAATGGGTAAACAAGATCAACTTGTTGAATGAATTTAAAAATAAATACAACTTTTTATATTACAGGTTCCCAAGTGAACAATATTCAATATGGGATACAGGACATATCTTTTCAAGGTAAGCATATCACTTGGTTGTGGTTATATTGATATTCAGAGGGCAAAACAACTAAGCAACCAAAAGTTGGTGTGTCATTAATACACAATACTCATATTATTTTATTTAAAGTTTAAAAGCAAAATTTCAATTGACTTGCATGGGAAATTCGGTAAATCATACAAATGAGTTAAACTAATGTGTGCAGCATTTTTTCCCATGTCCATTATGTTTTTTCTTTGTAGAAAGTACAGTGGAAAATTCAAAAGAAACCAAATCGCAAGAAGAAACATTGGAGGTAACAGCCAGTTGATTATTAATAAATAAGACAAAAAAAAGTAAAACGCCTGCAAATTGTTCTGTCCCTCCCAATTCCTAATCTACAGTTTAATATGAAAAACTGCCCAACACTCGAGTCACTTGAAAACCGCCACATAATGAACAGACACTCTGATATGCCAGACAGAGCCTAATCCAAAAATATGATGCATACCCTTAACTAGGGAATATCACATAGTAGGCACCCCACAAATGCATTACCCCTATAGTTTCTTTATACACATTACTATTAAAATTAAAATCAAAATTAACCCTCTAATTAGAGTATGGGACCTAGCACATGCCTCTACCTCATAAATGTCTACATGTAATAACTAAGCTTTATGCCACTTAGTGACTGGAACCAATGGGTACCTCTGACATAGCACCATCCACAGAAATAAAATTTAAGCCCTCTGATTAGGGGATGGCATATCGTAGGAACCCTTCAAACCAGGGCCGGCCTTAGGGGTGTGCGATCTGTGCGGCCGCACAGGGCGCCATGGCAACAGGGGTGCCTGCCCGGGGCTTAAATTAAAACATCGGTTTGTTTTTTTTTACTTTATTTAACATGGAGGATGTTAAATAAAGTTAAAATAACAACAAAAAAACCCAATATTTTAATTTAAGTCCAGCACAGGGGCGCCGAGCGGTCGCTCGTGAAGTTTTCAGCAACCGCTCGGTGCCCCTCACTCTCTATGACTCCGTTGCGGTGCCGGCGTTTCATGCTGAGCACCGAAATATGATGTCATATTCCGGCGCTCAGCTGTGAAGCGCGTACCACGGCAGAGGGGGAAGACGGATGCCTCGTGCCCCCACCCCAGGACTCAACAAGGTAAGTAAGGATAATGAGAAGTAGGGAGAGGGGGTAGATAGTGAGAAGGGGCAGAGGGGCGAGAAAGGCAGTGAAAAGGGCAGAGGTGGTAGATAGTGAGAAGAGGCAGAGGGAGGAAAGGGAGTGAGAAGGGGCAGAGGTGGTAGATAGTGAGAAGGGGCAGAGGGAGGAAAGGCAGTGAGAAGGGGCAGAGGTGATAGATAGTGAGAAGGGGCAGAGGGAGGAAAGGCAGTGAGAAGGGGCAGAGGTGGTAGATAGTGATAAAGGGGGAGAGGGGGAAGGCAGTGATAAAGGGGCAGAGGTGGTAGATAGTGAGAAAGGGGAGTTTTGTTACAAGATTTTTTTACTTTCTTTTTTTGGGGTGGGGGGGCGCCAGAAGAGTAGTCCGCACATGGCGCCAGAACACCTAAGGCCGGCTCTGCTTCAAACAGATGCCTTAATCACATAACTTCACCCTGTAAACATCTGCTGTTTAATAATAAAGTTGTGTGCTTAATACCTTCACCACATAAATGTCTACTGTTTATGCTTTGTGTTGCTAAGTGACTAGTACCCCTAGTTCTCTGGCAGAGCTCAACACAATCAGATAAAGGAACACCCAGCACCCCAAACAAACTATCCATAATAAGTCTGACACCTTAAAGTGTGGATGACAGGTTCCGCTGCAAGTTAGTATGAGTCATTATTTATAGATTTTGATAGGGAAATAGTTCGAAAATCTACATTCGATGAAAAGTATGTGAAAACCCATCCTAATTGTTGCGTTTAGGTGTTTAATCCCCTATCATTGCTGTATCAAATCAAGCTAATAGGCATTCCATTTCAATAAATAAAAGCAAGCTTATGAGACACAATGATGATCATGCCTGACACTACCATTCAAAAGTTTGGGGTCACTGAGAAATGTTTTTGTTTTCCATGAAACCAGCTAGCTCTGCTAACATAATTTCCAATGGGTTTTTTGATTAGAGAACACAATGTGCCATTGAAACACAGGAGTGATGGTTGCTGATAATGAGCCTCTGTAACCCTCTGAAGATATCCCATTAAAATCAGCCATTACAATGTTAACAATGTCTACACTGTATCCATTTGATATTATTTAAATGGACACAATGTGCTTATCTTTTAAAAACTAGGGCATATCTATGTGACCCCACACTTTTGAATGGTAGTGTTGTTGTGATGGTCAGGTGTCCACATACCTTTTGTCATATAGTGTGTATACTTACTTGCTTACCTGCATGGTGTCGGTACCAGGGACACTCTAATATGGCTGCCTGGGAGTTGTATGAACACTCACCCAGAAAGCCTTCCTTTGTATCATAGTGGAAAGGATTGTTGATGAATGCACAGCCCACCCGGTGGCAACCACCTGATTGTATGCACTCTTTACAGGACTTGACATTGGAATTATACAAGAATAGCAAGTGTAGTATTTATGCAATGTAGGAATGCAGTAACATTTGCAGCATTAGTGAAGGAAGATTGATCCATGGTCTGCATCACTCTTCTATTAGTACACAGGAGACCACCAGTGGTGGAACTACCGGGGTCGGAGGGGTCGTGACTGCGACAGGGTCCTGGAGTTCTGCCAGTCAGGAGGGCCCCAAGAGGTGCCGAGCGGTTGCTGAAAATTACCACTCGGCACCCCTTGGGCCCCCCTGACTGTCTCCTCTGCTCGCTGTCGCCGCTCGCCGCCGGCTGCCTCAGCGCTGCCTCGACTGCAGTGGTTGGAGCGTGAGGCCTCTTCGCCGGGTGCCGGCGCTCAGGAGTGAAGCCATGCGCACCGGGGCAGAGCAGCGAGACAGAGGCCTCGCGCCCCCACCACAGGACTGGCCGGTAAGTGACCTACAAAGTGGGGTAGGGATAAGTAGATAATGAGAAGGTGGTAGGGAGAGGGTAGATAGTGAGAGGGGGGTAGGGAGAGGGTAGATAGTGAGAAGGGGGTAGGGAGAGGGTAGATAGTGAGAAGGGCGGTAGGGAGAGGGTAGATAGTGAGAAGGAGGGTAGGGAGAGGGTAGATAAGTGAGAAGGGGGTAGGGTAGATAAGTGAGAAGGGGGTAGGGAGAGGGTAGATAAGTGAGAAGGGGGTAGGGAGAGGGTAGATAAGTGAGAAGGGGGGGTAGGGAGAGGGTAGATTGGTGAAAAGGGGGTATAGGGAGAGGGCAGATAGCCTGAGAAGGGGGGTAGGGAGAGGGTAGATAGCCTGAGAAGGGGGTAGGGAGAGGGTAGATAGCCTGAGAAGGGGGAAGAGGGTAGATAGCCTGAGTAGGGGGTAGATGGGTTGAGGTTAGGGGTGGGGGGCCCTTAACAGATTCTCGCACCGGGGCCCTGAGGCTTCTAGCTACGCCCCCGGGGGAGGGATAGGGTAGATAATGACCCCTGGCAGCATTTTAAACTTCCCCCAGGCAGCATTAAGTCTTGGGCCGGCCCTGACAGTAACATACACAGGGGTAAATCCAAAGACTGACCTTGAGAGGGCACTTACACTAACACGGACGCTAACACACATACTAACAAACTCAGACATCTAACACACTCACGCATGCAGAAACTCACACTAACCTACCCAGAAACACACAGACTGACACACCAGACACTCACATTAACATATCCACACACATAAACAAGAGCCATACTGTAACGGGTTCACCAAGAGACCTGTAGTAACTCCCAGAGATCACCCACATGTATCCTCCTGTTGTCCCCGGAATCACTTCCAGCACCAGTCAGCATGCGCACCTTGGAACCCTGCTATGTGTACCCAATAAGTAGACACACAACTACCTTGAACTGAGTAAATCAGGAATGAACAGTTTATTGTTGTAAAACATAGACTGATATAGCCACAGAACTTCATTAACATAAATTAACACTGATAAACAGGTAGACAACCCAACCTTTAATCCCCTTTAGCTACTGAATATCCCCCTGGTAGCCATCCTGTTAATGGGATTAGTTTAACAATGGAGTTCCTGCCTGTTTGGCAGCCAGGCTGGAGCCATCTCTGAGTACCTTGGGCCCCTGTATGACAGGTCATTCTGTCACATATCTCCCCTTTTAAAAAGAAGACTGAACTGGGGCCAGACCCCAACCGGGTCTGCATCCAGTTCACTCGGGGAGCACAGCTCCGTCACTCCTAGAGTTGTGGATGCAGGGGGCTGGCAAAGGGCACCTGTCCCACTAACCAGTCCTGGGGTGCACTTAGAGACTGGGGAGTTCGGGTCCCAGACGATGACAACAGTACCACTCGTCAGGGCAGGGAGACAGGGTCCATAATTTGCGGGTAGCAGGCTTGCTTTCAGTCCTCTCCAGGGGCCCCAGTGATGGACAGTTCCGTCACACACTCCATCACATATCTCCTTTTTCTGGGGGAGACTGACGTCTGATAAGACCCCACACGGCTTGACTCCAAAGTCAGTCTGTATATCCGGACCACCACTGCCAGCCACAAATTGGTACTCCCCAAAACAATTTAACAAAGGACCAGTACTCACCCAGCCGCACTATGCTTCTCCCAAATAGTGTAACTGCCGCTGGGGAGAAGGGCCAAATGTGCCTTCTCCCTGGAGTCCTCTCAGCCGCTGGGGAGAAAACAGAGCAGCTGGGGTCCCTTCCATATGGGGTTCTGGGCTGACTGCTCGGCACCTCTGGGGACTGCAGGTGGCGACGGTAGTCCAATCCACCTGCATGGTACAAATGTTTGTATGATCCTCGGCGAGGGGAGGAAAGCCACATGCATCCCTCCTGTGTACTCCATCTGCTGGGGAGAGATGTTGATCTGCCTCTCTCCCATTGCCAACACTTCTGCTGGGGATACAGGATCCATAGAAATCACTGCCTCTGGGCAACATTGGGAGGGGTAAAGCCAATGGAGCTGGGGTCACAGAGGGGAGCGGGCAGAGGCCAGCGGCACTCTGCCCCGAGGGCAACACTTCAGCTGCATTTGTAAAATCCAGTGGCACCATCAACTCTGTGGCTGCCTGACTGGACCCTCCCTGGTTACTGCGGTCAGGCTTGGGAACAAGTGGAAGGGGTGGGCAGAGGCCAGCAATGCTCTGCCTCGAAGCCAGCAGTTCAGCTGGGGGATCTGGCTGGGACATGCAGGGGGGTCTTGGTCAGTTTCTGGGCCATATTGCGGGGAATAGGGCAAAGTGTCTGGGGTGAGGGAAGGGAGTGGGCAGAGGCCAGTTGCGCTCTGCTCGGATGTTTGTGCTTCTGGTGGGGGCAGAACACTCACAGGATCCACTGGAGCACACTGCTGAGCACGGTCAAAGAGTTCTCGGTAGGCCTGCTCCAGGAACCATTCTTGGTAAACCAAATAATCGAAATCAGCCCACAAGTCGGGCAGGTAACAGGGCACATCTGCGAGAATCCCTTCCCTGAACTCCCGGATCTCCTCGCACCGATATTTCGATGGGCTCCCAAATTCTTGGTCCTCTTGTAGGCTTTCCATTATCAATCCCGGGCCGCCAAAGTCATCGCCCTCTGGCATGTAGTCATCCTTCAGCTCTGGACACCACTGCACGGCCTGCCAATACAGGGCCCGGAATCCACAATCCACAGTCATTTCAAGCGGAAGCAACTTCTCCAACTCAGCCACCAAGTTCTCTTGAGGCTGCTCTCCCAGGTACTGCATTCGCCAATCTAGTTGTAGCACGTACCATTACTTGGAGGATGGGAGGACTATTCCCCGGACACCCTGGTCCACTCTGAGAGCCTCCATCCAGGCATTTATGTAACTTGCGACTCTGCTGTGCACCAACACGTCCTGTATTGCTGGAACCATCTTTGGCTTCCTGCTGGTATACCCGCTGGTACTCCGCTAGGACGTTTGCAAGGAGGATCCCACCGCTGCCACCAATGTAACGGGTTCACCAAGAGAGCTGTAGTAACTCCCAGAGAACACCCACATGTATCCTCCTGTTGTCCCCGGAATCACTTCCAGCACCAGTCAGCATGCGCACCTTGGAACCCTGCTATGTGTACCCAATAAGTAGACACACAACTACCTTGAACTGAGTACAGCAGGAATGAACAGTTTATTGTTGTAAAACATAGACTGATATAGCCACAGAACTTCATTAACATAAATTAACACTGATAAACAGGTAGACAACCCAACCTTTAATCCCCTTTAGCTACTGAATATCCCCCTGGTAGCCATCCTGTTAATGGGATTCGTTTAACAATGGAGTTCCTGCCTGTTTGGCAGCCAGGCTGGAGCCATCTCTGAGTACCATGGGCCCCTGTATGACAGGTCATTCTGTCACACATACCTTTGGGAAATACCTTCCAAAAATACTATTATTGCTGCTACTAATAGCCTTGTATATCCCAAAACACATACCACAATAAATAATAACAATAATAGGTTGGAAAATGTGTATGGGTGCCTCTGTGAGATAAAATGTCAGGAACTGAACTTATTAAAAACAATGGGATTCCTGCTGGTTGGCTGGTGGTTGCACTCCTACATATATTTCTAAAAATAATTAAGAAGCCTGAAGAAAAGAAGCAAAAAGATTATGAGATTATGAGATAATCAAAGTTACAGTATTAAATATAAAATTAAACTTAATATTGGGGATTATTATTATTCCCCCCTCCCCTCACAGAATTATATCGCTTTTAATAACGTTGGCACTTTGACACTTTAACATTTTAAAGAAGAATTATCTTTTTGGGAAGTATGATATTATGAAATGTATTTTGATATATATTATATATTTATGTTGAGCCCATAGATACTTGTATATGATACATAATAATTTTCTAACAATACTGTGGGTAATTTAGCTAAATCTATTTAATAAGTTTATAAATAATGAATAAGCACTTAGTAACCATATTGAACAAGCACTATTTTTTTGGTATCTCATCATCAGTGCTAATTTATTGAGATTTTAGTCTATTCTGAAACTATCTGCTATTAAATTCTTTATGGATACTGGGGCATAGGTCAAGCTTAATATTAAGGTTATTATACAGGGATAGAGGGGCAGTCCAACCAAGCTACCGGAATATTTCCTGCGGCGGCTGCAGGATATGAGTTAATAGCTAAAGATATGTTGCTTTGTAACTCATTTGTAATGGTTAATGATTGGTGGTATATATGGTGGTTAATGTGTGTATGCAGCGGGGGAAGACCTTTTAAGATGGCGAAAGAATTGGGGAGAAAACGTCTACTCGAATGTCACTTAGAATAGCTACCCAGAATGTTAAGGGCCTAAACACACCACAGAAAAGAGGCTGCCTATATAGATACTTATTAGAGAATAAAATAGATATAATGTTTTTACAGGAGACTCATTGGAAGGAACATCCTCAAAAATATGGAAATTTAATAAATATAAAGATATTCATACGGCATGTTTCTTGGGTCAAAGTAAAAGAGTATTAGAATTAATACACAAATTAGTTGATATAAATGGAAGATATCAAATTGTTATCATAAAAATTAATGACGTACTGTACACCCTCTTAAATATATACATACGCTCCGAACCAATCACCTCTTAGATTCCTGAAGTAACTTTTCTTAAAATTGGAAAACTATACTATTGGAACCCTAATCTGTGGAGGTGATTTTAATTGTGTGATCGACCCTAGAATTGATAAAAGCTATACTCAAATAAAAGAACTTCATACACATCTTCACGATACTTCGACATCCCTACAAAAAATATTAACGCAATATACACTTTATGACTGTTGGAGAGTTCTACATCCGACTGAAACCATACTCTCGTATAGATTATTTCTTAATGAAACCACAGATATTAAGTCGCATTATTAAAATAGAGATAGGTCCAATTTCTTGGTCCGACCATGCTCCTGTTGTCATGGAATTAAAAAATAATGAGTTATATAAACCACGCACAAAATGGAGACTAAATGAAAGTCTGCTAAATAATGAAAAAAATATAGATTATCTTCAAAAAGAGCTAGAAACATTTATAATACACAATGACAACGATGAAGTATCTCCAGGGACTATATGGTGCGCCCTTAAGTGCTGTATGAGAGGTGTTTTTTTTTTGTTTTTTTTCCATCTATATTTTATAAAAAAAATTAAAAATCTATATCACCATTATTAATGAATATATTTTCAACTCCATTAGAGACAAATAAATTTCCGGCAGAGATGCTCAAAGTAGATATACTTCCTATATTGAAACCAATGAAAGATTCTAGGACTATAGGGAATTATAGACCTATATCCCTAATTAACAATGATATAAAAAAATGTTTCTAAGATAATAGCTAACAGATTAAATGAATTTATTCCGAAATTGATACATACAGATCAAGTCAGATTTGTTCTTAAAAGAAATCCTGTTGATAATACACGTAGATTATTAAATATAATACATAAGATCAAAATGCAACAGCTGGGAGCAGTGCTAATGGCGATCGATGCTGAAAAAGCATTTGATAGAGTAAGTTGGGACTTCCTTGATAAGGTACTGGATAAATTTGGTATATTGGGTACTATTAAAACCAATATTATGAGTCTTTATACCAATCCTACAGCTAGAGTAATAGGACCTTTATCCCAATCACAATATTTTAACATAAAGAATGGCACCCGACAAGGCTGCCCATTGGCTCCACTATTATATATTTTGATCATCGAACCCTTAGCAAGTATGATAAGACAAAACACAGAAATATCGGGTATATCAACTTCTGAGATGGAACATAAAATAGCACTTTATGCAGACGAAATCCTATTGACATTAACAAAGCCAATTTCATCTATTCCAGCCTTATTACGCACAATTGACATTTATAGTAAATATTCCAATTATAAGATAAATTTACACAAAACACAAGTACTTAATGCAAACTTGACTAGTAATGAGTTAGAGACGTTGAGTTATAATTATAAATTTAATTGGAATAGGTCTATTGATTATTTAGGGATTAAGTTAGCCATGGATATCGAAATCATTATAGATATCAATTATATGAGTCTACTCAAAGAGATTAGAGAGAAACTGAATAAATGGAGAAGCCTTGAAATCTCATGGTTAGGACGAGTAAACACCATAAATTCATACGTCATCCCTAAGTTATTATACCTCTTTAGGACAATACCTCTAAGAGTCAAAACTAGGATACTTCATAATTTTCAAAAACTCTTTGCAGATCATATCTGGGCTGGGAAAAAACCCAGAATATCACAACGTATACTTAAACTTAATAAGAATGTAGGAGGTATATCCTACCCAGACGTTGTAAAATTACACGAAGCATCTATGTTAATGCATGCTCTTGCATGGTTTAATCCTGATTCAAAAGTATTTGCCTGGTATGGGATTGAATCAATATATTTGGCTCCTTGTCAGCTATCACAAATCTTCTGGGCTAATACAAAGAGAATTTTAAATCCATCGATTGATAATCAGGTAATTGTAGATGTATTGTTCTCTTTGAATAAATTTAAGACCACATTTAAATTAACGCAAGCAATCTCTATGAATTCTCCAATAGTCATAGCTAAATATGATATAGAAAATATGGATACAACAATATGGACTAATGCCGGTATAGTATACAAATCGGATGTAATGATTGATGGAAATACTATTTCGTTTAGGGATTTGCAAGATAAATATAACATACAAAATAGATATTTGTTTCCGTACTTGAGGCTGAAAAATTATATATCTAAGAAGTTTCTATTACCACCAGATCATCAAATTAATAGGTTATTAAATAATTTACAGAGAAAAGGTCAGCTTTCAAGAATATTGTCTTTAAGTAAAGAGTCTAGCGCTAGGGAAAAATATCCCCCCTTACTGAAATGGGAAAACTCAATAGGAAATGTATATAACATGGAAGATTGGCTTAAAGGGTTACTAATAGTTATACGGAATACCCACTGTATATCGTTGGTAGAACTCCATTATAAAATAATGTACCAGTGGTATTTAGTCCCAACAAGATTACACAAGATATCCAATGCAATTTCGAATTCCTGTTGGAGATGTCAGAAGGACGTAAGCGATATGTTACACATATGGTGGGATTGCCCGTTACTTGATTCCTTAAAGGATAACCTCAATAATACTTTGTCTAGGATGCTAAACATAAATCAACTCATTACAGTGGAATCCTTCTTATTTAATATTAATCTTCCGGCAGTGAGTAAGGTTCAACAAATCTTAATATCTCAGTTGTATTTAGCATCAAAATTATGTATCGCAAGGAAATGGAAACAAGCGGAAAAAATAGATTGGAGAGATGTTGTTGTACAGTTCGAATACCAAAACAAGATGGAAAAAAGCTTTTTTGGCTCTAGAGGTCAATTTAATCTATACAAACAAATATGGAGACCGTGGGAACAATTTTATAGTGATAAAATAGACTAGACGCTCCCCTGTGGGAATTCTTTCGCCTAATACAATCTAATGTTTACCCCCAAGTATACGTGAAAGTTGAATGATAGATGTATGTATGTACAACTTGAACATTATATATAAAGTTGGTAATAGAGACTGTAACGATTATTTACCTTCCTATAAATTGGTGAAAGTATGGAAAATATATTTCTGTTTTATTTTCTATGTTAATCATGGAAGGAATGCCTTGATATGTATAAATTTGAAAATCTTAATAAAAATAAAAAAAAACAAAAAAAAAACAATGGGATTCACCTCTTCAATATGGAAATGTTCCAGATATGCAAGCTGCAGCTGCGGCGTCTACCACTATTTTTTTATTTTTGGAGAACGCATATTAAAAAAGCAATTTAATATGCTTTCTTCTTTAGTAAGGGTGCCATGGTCAGTAAACTACTGTTTTAAGATAGTTTAGTACTTAATTTTTAATGTGCACTATACCTAACGTCAATTTTTTATGTTGTAGCATTTAGAAACATACGCTATGAAAAAAAAACCACACGGCTGGTGTGTAGTCATAAATAATCGTGATTTCACTGAAGCAAGGTCTTTATGTAAAGAGATTGAAGACAGAAATGGAACAGATTTGGATGCAGGTAAAACACTAAAATGCCTTGTTTGATATCCAAAGAAAGCTAATTGGGTAGGGTTGACAGGGTTGGGTAGCATCTAAAATATTCAAAAGTAGAGTACATATCTAAGGTTTGAAGTGCTATCAAGTACTAGGGACTTTAAAGTAAGCTCGCACATATGTTTGATTATCAGTGTCACTCTTTGACAGCTATATACAGGCCCGGACTGGGACCAAAAATAGGCCCGGGCATTTAAGCCTGGCCAGCCCATATTTATTTATTTATTTATTGTTAAAGCCCACCCGTACCATCTTTGCATTTAATCATTCACACAAATCATTAACACATTCATTAATGCAGTCTCACAAATCATTCAAGCAATTCATCCTCACATGAATTCATTAATTGTCATACGCATTCACACAATTCATCCACACATTTATTCATTCATTCTCATACGCATTCACACTACCCCCTCTCTTCATCTTATCTGCCCCTTCTCACTATGTTCCCCCTTTTCACTATGTAACCCCCTTCCCCACTTCTCAATATGTACCGCCTCTATCTATCCCCTTTCTCACTATCTAACCCCCCTCTGCCCCTTCTCACTGCAACCCCCTCCCTCACCCTACTTACCTTGTTGCCGGAGCAAGCAGCAACTGCGACCGCGCCTGTGCCAGGGCAGGCTTGACTTAGGGGCTGATGGAGCTGCAGCTCCAGGCCCCCCCCTACCTCACATACTCTTACACATACACATTCATGCTAGCACACACTTAAACATACACTCTTACTCTAACATACATACATACATACATACCTACATAGCCTCATTCCCTCCACTTACCTCGCTCTTGGTTTTCTTTTACCAGTGGTCACTTCACCTTGCGTTATATAACCTGCTGCGTAACCACATCCCCAGGCAGGTCAAAAAATTATCCACAAAGGCTGGCCTGACCTGGACTAGCCCTTTGTGAAGAATGTTGGAATTGCCCCCCTAGTTAAACCTTTAAACACACAAACATTAAGTTCCACAAAGTTGGAAGCATAGCATTGTCCAATTCAGCATACCAAGACATTTTTGACAATGCTTTGCTTCCAAACAGTTTGTTCTATTTTTATAATCATGGTTGGATGAGTTTGGTGTGAAATAACTTGACTGAATCTCAACCCCATTGAACACCTTTGGGATGATCTGGAAGGGAAATTACAAGCCAGACCTTCTCATCCAACTTCAGTGCCTGACCTCACAAATGCTCTGCTGGATAAATGAACAAATATTCCCACAGAAACACTCCAAAACCCTTCCCAGAAGAGTGGAAGCTGTTATAGCTGCAAAGGGGAACCAGCTACATATTAATGTCTATGTATTTAGATGTCATAAAAGTCCCTGTTGGTCTAATGGTCAGGTGTCCCAATAATTTTGTCTATATGTGTATGTGTTAATCTCATTTCCTAAGTAGCAAGGATGAGGAATGTCGATAGACTTTTATGTAATCTACACAAAATGGCATGGCACCTGCAGCCTAAAATGCTAGGACTGTTAGGAGTGTTTTTAGTAAAATGATTGTACCTGCATAGGCAATAAAAAAACTTGTGTTTGCTATTTAATATTATTTGTATAGATTTTTACAGAACTTCTGTAGAGTCCTCCAGTGTTTTACTTTTCTTTTAAATTCTTTACTTCCTAGCTGAGATAAAGAATGTCTTTGAGTCACGGAATTACATCTTTAAAGAGCACAAGAACTTGACTGGTAAAAGAATACTGGAAACAATGGAAATATATGCCAACGAGAGCCACGATGATAAAGATAGTTTTGTGTGCTTTATCCTTTCCCACGGGAAGTTAGGAGAAATATTTGGTACTGATGGCGAACTAATACCAATCAGGAGACTTACAGCTTGTTTTAATGGCCAGCATTGTAAATCATTAGTTGGCAAACCAAAGATATTCTTCATTCAGGCTTGCCAAGGTGACAAATTACAACAGCTTGTCACTTATGAAACAGACAGCCCTGAAAACACAGACGATACTAAATATGATTGCCTTCCAGTTCATGCAGACTTTCTTACTGCTTTTGCTACTGTGGAAGATTATGTGTCAATTCGGCATACAAGAAGTGGATCGATTTATATCCAGACTTTATGCAAGGCCTTAAATGATCCTGAACTCTAGTAAGTATTCAATATTTTGTTCAACTCACACTGCTGAAAACTAGGATTTTATAACTAACTATAGTATTAGAAATATAATTCATAGCAGTGGCCAGAGTCAGGGTCTCCCTTTCCACATATTTATTTATTTTTTTCTTTTTCTAAATGACAGTGTCCAAAAATATGCCTGATAATAAAATAAATTGAAGACATATTTAGCAGCAAGTATCACCGTGAGAGCTTCCAGGTCCCATTTGTGCATATAAAATCATTGGGAGTCCTTAAGACTTGGGGGTGCCCCTTTCTTTTAAGGGACAGTCTGTTTTACAGCCATAATTCCCAAAGGCCTAAAACATAAAAGTAATGTTATAATCCTATTAAGCTTTGCCCAGTTCCTATTATTTTCTAAGAACTGCTTAATTCAGTTGTCTTCTCATATGCCACAAGAAGAAGACATTGATTGAAAACATTGTTTCCTTTAGTAACATGAAATAATGCTTAAAATTGACAAAGATATAACCATCATAAGATTATAATATAATAATAAGATGCTCTATATATACAGTATCAGTATTTTTTTCTATCTTGTGTATTTTGTTTTAGCATGTGGCATTATATTTTCTTATAACCAATTATAATTATTCATTATTGTAAAGTGTTAGTGACAGTAGCATTTCATCAGAGCTGTAAACTTCCTGTCGGTGCTTTGAATCTCTGTGTTGTAACCCGCTTACTGCCAACATTTTAGGTATCTAAATGAGGACACCAGTGTTAGGGGTGCAGCTAGGGACAGTGAGGAGCATGGTGAGACCTAGGGAGGATATGGTCATGGACGGGGTCCACCATCACATTAAAAAAGCCATCTTGCAATTCTGAGCTTCTGAGATAATCCCTGGCATGTGGACAGCTCTTAAACTATATATGTGATATGTATTGTTGTTGCTGTGATACACTATTTCCTGGTGAAAGGCAATACTTAGTCTTCTGTTTTTTTGTTATATATTACCATGGATTGGTCTGTAGGCTGCTTCTACTCACTATAGCACACTATATGCGTACCTAGGGAGCATGTGTATCTGCTAGGGTATTGCTCCCCCTCCGGTGACCTTTTTTTCTTTTCCCTTCCTACTAGAAGTCTATTAACCAAGATCGATCATTGCTAATGTCAGTTGTTACTCTAATTGTTTGCTGTACAACCTTTATCAATGCTCTTAAATAACATGTCCAATTGAGGACACTTAGATACAGTGGTGAAACTGCAAGATTTCTGACAGTTTTCTAGTATGATATTACTCAGCTGTACTTTGATTATCATGCATTTAAGGTAAAATCTTTGTTAGGGCTCTGCAAGAATATGTTAAATGGCAGAAAGGTTACTACACCTATGAAATTACTGATCTTTTTCTAATATCTATTGGTACAATATCATATTAGCTGGCTGTACATTGTTTATCATGTACTAATTAAATACAGACATTTGGGGAATAAAATCAATGGGAGTGCTTTCTGCACATGTGCACAGTAGTTCATTCAAATCCCTGCGCTCATGCGTGGAAAGATTTCCTATTTATTTTTTTGCCAAATCACTTCTCCAGCACACAAAATAGCTGTGGGTGGGCAATGCATTTGTGGGAAGATCATGAATATTTAAAGAATAACTAGGTATTCTATAAAAAATGCATGCCCCCCAACTGTCCTGATTTGGGCAGGACAGTCACGATTTTGGGTCTCTGTCCCACTGTCCCGCCTATCCCTACCTTTGTCCTGCTTTGCAGGGGAGGAGGAAGGGTGAGACGAGAGCGGTACTCACCTCAGGTGCAGCTGCGGGGGGCGCACAGCCGCCCGATCAGCAGTTGCAGCCTGCAGGACTAGTTGGGAGATCACAATCTTCCTCTAGTCAGCTCAACATTAAGGAGAGCGAGGTCTTTCACTTCAGACCTTGCTGTACTGCTCCCTCATCACTACGCACTGGCAAATAATGCCGAGCTCGGGGATATGATTTCATCCATGTGCTCTGCAGCAAAAGCCGGCGCCTAGTGATGAGGGAGCAGTAAAGCGAGGTCTGAAGTGACAGACCTCACGCTCCCACCACAGGATACAGGATGGAGGATGAAGAATGAAGGAAGGAGGATGGATGAAGAGGTAAGACATGGGGAGAAAGGGGTGTAATGGCAGTGTATATGTATGTATGTGTTTGTAAGTTTGTGTGTGGGCAGGTGTGTGTAAGAGCAGTATAGGTATTTGTAAGCTGTGTGTAAGGGCAGTGTATGTGTATATGTGTGTGTGTAAGGGCAGTGTACGTGTATTTGTGTGTGTGTGTAAGGGCAGTGTATATCTATATGTGTGTGCAGAGCCGGCCTTAAGTGTTCTGGCGCCCTGTGCGGACTACACCTCTGGCGCCCTCCCTTCTGCCCCTTCTCACTGCCTCCCCCCCTGCCCCTTCTCACTGGAGAAGCGTGTGTAAGGGCAGTGTAAGTATATATGTGTGTGTGTAAGCGCAGTGTATGTGTATATGTGTGTTTATGGACAGGTGTGTGTAAAGGTATTGTGTAAGGGTCCTGGGAGGGAGGATAACATTAGCCTTTTTTTAAATTAAAAAACAATCTCTGCTGTTGTTGACTACTCTTCCAATGATAATCAGTCAGCATTATGGTGGACACCTGGCTGGCTGAGAATCATAGGAATTGTAGTTCACAGCTAGCATCTGCAGCTTTACTGTTGACTGCACTTCCCATGATGCTCAACCAGCATTATGGAAGCAGTATGTCTGGCTGAGCCTCATGTGAACTGTAGTTAACAGCAGATGATGTGACAAAACTCCCACGATGCCCAGTCATGGTGGACACCTGGCTGACTGAGCTTCACAAGAATTGTAATTCACAGCTAACATCTACTGTTAACTGCTCTTCCCATGATGCTCAGCCAGCATCACGGAAGTAGTATATCTGGCTGAGCCTCATGGGAATTCAATGTGTTGGTTATTTTTAATATGCATGACTTTGCTGACAAAAATTAAGTGTGTTTTAAGTAGCGATACAAGTAAACTGCAATTGCTTGTATTGGTGAGTTCCGTGAGATCGATTAAAAAAAGAAAGTGTCCCTCTTTCACATTTTGAAATGTTGGGAGGTATGGAAATGTATTTCTCAAAACTTACAAATATTCCCTGGAGCACTGGATTTGTCTATATATTCATGCCAGTTTATGATGTTTGAGAAAACATGCCTTTATTTGTAATGCAGGTCTTGTAGCTCATGATTTTGATTTGCCTCATAATTAATATATGCACTATTTTTTTTTTAATCTAGTAATACAGAATTATGCTATATCCTAACTAATGTGAACAAGAAGATATCTGAAGACATTTTTAAATTAAGAAACAAGAACATCAAGCAAATGCCATCGTTTAAATCGGAGTTACGTAAACGCCTAATTCTACCTGCACCAGTGGCTGCAACACAGTCTTCAGAGTTAACCTCATAATCCTCATGTAAATCTTACAAGCCATTGGGAAACCTGTGCATATCTAAAGATCCTCTGACTGGAGTGACTTTTTCTTTTTTAACAGGAGTAAAGAGATGTGAGGTGTGTGGTTGGAAGTGCAAGACCGTGGAAAGTGGTGGATTAAATGAAAATCTCAAAGCTTGGGCAGCGATGTATTTCTGAAGGTTTCTACTCCTGACTTAAGCAGCACCCCAGCCACCCCCCCAAATAGTATTAACCCCCTCATCCATTACTTGCATTTACCTGACGAGAATGGCTTCTCTGTGGTAGTTCAATGGTGCAGAGTTGCTTGTCAGCACAGATCACTATTATTTGCTATTTCTAGGTGCACTGAAACATTCCAATGCTCTGATTACCATGATGTGTGTTCACAGATTTCCACTCCTTCATAGATGGCATCCATACATTTTTCAGAATTTTTATTCAGAATCTCAGGGGTTTTAGGTTAGTCTCAGATCCTAGGTTGAATTAACAGGTTCTCAGGGTCACATAATAACATAGTAACATAGTTCATAAGGTTGAAAAAAGACCAAAGTCCATCAAGTTCAACCTATATACATATTGTGTCCCTACCGTGTTGATCCAGAGGAAGGCAAAAAACCCTTATGAAGCAGATGCCAATTGCCCCATACCAGGGGGAAAATTCCTTCCCGACTCCAAATGTGGCAATCAGAATAAATCCCTGGATCAACGTTCTGTCCCTATTAATCTACTATCCATAACTTGTAATATTATTGCTTCCAAGAAACACATCCAGGCTCCTTTTAAACTCTTTTATTGAGTTTACCATTACCACTTCCTCTGGGCAGAGAGTTCCATAGTCTCACCGCTCTTACTGTAAAGAACCCCCGTCTGTGCTGGTGTTGAAACCTTCTTTCCTCCAGCCGTAGAGGATGTCCCCTTGTTATAGATACAGTCCTGGGTATAAATAGGTCCTGGGAGTGATCTCTGTACTGCCCCCTTATATATTTATACATAGTTATTAAGTCCCCCCTAAGCCGTCTTTTTTCCAAACTAAATAACCCTAATTCTGATAATCTTTCTGGGTACTGTAGTCCTTCCATTCCCTTTATTACTCTGGTTGCCCGTCTTTGAACCCTCTCCAGCTCCACTATATCTTTCTTGTACACTGGTGCCCAGTACTGTACACAGTATTCCATGTGTGGTCTGACTAGTGACTGGTACAATGGTAGAATTATTTCCTTGTCGTGGGCATCCATGCCCCTTTTGATGCACCCCATGATTTTATTTGCCTTAGCAGCAGCTGCCCGACACTGGTCGCTACAGGTAAATTTACTGTTAACCAAGACTCCTAAGTCCTTTTCCATGTCAGTCGTCCCCAGTGTTTTCCCATTTAATACATATTCCCAGCCTGGATTTTTCTTCCCCATGTGCATAACCTTACATTTATCTGTGTTGAACCTCATCTGCCACATCCCAGCCCAAGCCTCCAACCTATGCAGATCCATTTGTAATTGTGCACTGTCCTCTATTGTGTTAACCACGTTACAGAGCTTAGTATCGTCTGCAAAGATTGATACTTTACTATACAATCCCTCTACAAGGTCATTAATAAATATATTAAAAAGAATAGGACCCAAAACTGACCCCTGTGGTACCCCACTAGTAACAGTCACCCACTCAGAGTATGTACCATTAATAACCACCCTCTGTTTCCTATCACTGAGCCAGTTACTTACCCACATACACACATTCTCCCCCAGCCCAAGCATTCTCATTTTATGTACCAGCCTTTTATGTGGCACCGTATCAAATCACATAATTTGCTTGTATTTTATGATATATCTGTGTATAGTAATTTGATTCACTAGTATGCAAAAACAGATATCACAGGTGTAATGAAGGTGGTTTCTTTTATAAAATCTTGACTAATAGTTTTCATAAAGATTGCCAAACAACCAGGCCCAGACTGGGTATGACGAGGTGGCCCAGGCAGTTTAAGGCCATTGGCTAGATATGGAAGGCCACATGTTGGCAATTGCAACACAGGATTTTTTTTTTCTTTATCAATTCTCTGTTTAATAGAAAAAGTGAAAACACATAATGTAAAACAATATTTGACATGGTGTTTATCATTAGTGCAGTGCAATACAATGTTACATATCACAGCACATGATAAAACAATGTTAAAGTGTTACAAAATAGTCTGTTGCCATTATCGAAAACATTGTGGTGCATTAGAAGGTGTGTTGCAAACCATCATGTAAATCATGAAGCCTCACAAAAATGATATATTGTAGTAGTAGTAGTAGTATTGAGATTTACAGAGCCTAAAATGGTGGTAAAGGATGATAAGGTAGCCACTTTAAATCAGTTTGGTAGCCTAGGCATTTGGCAGACATCACCAGGCCTGCCATTGGAAAAAATAAATCCCACCCTTTTGAACCTGTCGCTGAGGAGTGGGGCAGGTATTTACAGAAGGAAGCGGTCAAGCTTAAGAGGTACTTTTTACCAGCGTGTGAGTAGTTTAAATGAAGTTTCCAGGATTTTGCTTGAGATAGAGACTTTATGAATAGCTGGTAAGATCTTTTCCCACTCTTGAGGTTGCAAGTTGATTGAAAGACCCCTCTCCCAAAAGCTCATAAAGTATGACTTAGATGCCAAATATGTAGACAATAGGAGGGTGTCAGTTTTGGATAGAAGGCCAGAGTTCTCAGAACTGCCATTGCAAAGACTTTCAAATGGAGTAAGCAGTCTACAGAGTTGGGGCTCTGGTAGTAGTGAGGGATTTTTCTTGTTATCATGGCACATGTCAGTAGGTGGGATATATTAGGCAGCAAGTGAACACCTTGTCCTCAAAGTTGATGTGTTAGACTCGTAAGGATCTGAGCGACTTTGACAATGGCCAAATTGTGATGGCAGACGACTGGGTCAGAGCATCTCCAAAGCTGCGGCTCTTGTGGGCTGTTCCCAGTCTGCAGTGGTCAGTACCTATCAAAAGTGTTCCAAGGAAGGAAAAGTGGTGAATCAACAGCCGAGCTACCATAGTTCAAATTGCTGAAAAAGTTAAGAGTGACCATTAGTGCGTTGCATAAAGGATCTGCTACTAGCGTCTTGGTGCCAGATACCACAACACACCTTCAGAGGTCTATTGGAGTCCATGCCTTGACGGGTCAGGGCTGTTTTGGCGACAAAAGGTGGTCATAATGTTATGGCGGTGAATGTATGTCTACCCTGTGTCTTTTTATCATTAAACATGAAATGGCTTTGGAAAGTCTCCAAATGTTATGGTGAACTATGGTACAATCGCATTATAGAACTGAATCTGACCAACTGAACAAGGTGAATCTTGAAATCAAGTTGGAATCAGAGAACTTATAATACTCATTGGCTTTCTGTGCACTTTATGTCCACTTAGCTGTTTATAATTAATAATTGGTTAATTCCAAACAACATGTAGCAGAACAAATAAACCAAGAACCTGCTAACTTAAATCAATGCAAAACTACTAAACAAAATAACTAAACCAGCTACAAATAAAAAAATAGTAAGCAACTAAACTAATATACAAAAGAAATGTATTGTAAATGTATTTTTTCTGAAGTTTGATTTTATTAAGAGGGGAGCTCAGTGTAGCAAAACCACAGCCCCTGACTGCTGACAGGCACCTAGATCATCTGGCAGCATGATGGCCCTTTAGTCCCCCCGGCGTTTCTTACCATGATAGCAAGGAGCCACATTTTTATTTGATTTTTCAATGCCAGTCTCTGACCAATCAACAGAATTACCTCTCCCTCAGAGGGAGTCTCGCATTTAATAGTAAACAGACATCTTGCCTGCACTATTAAACATTTGGGACTTCCTCTTGGAAAAGGTAAGACTGCTAGCTCAGCAGCTTCCACTTAGTTTGTAGTGATTGTGAAGGGGGACAATACAGTACCACAGTGTATGAGAAATGTGGTCGGCTCCAGGCAATGGCGACTCTAGAAACAATATATAGGGGGGAGCACACAAGATACCACAGTCAAACTGGGGAGGCATTAATAATTTCCACCATTAAATCATACCACTGAAAAACATATGTATATATATTGCCAAAAGTAATGTGCTATGGAATGATACTTTTGTTTTTGGACAATACAATACTTGATCATTCAACATGGGAAGCCTAAAGCTACAATTTAGTACGACTAATCCTTGAAATCCTTTAAACAACACAATACCTTAACTTTTCCACTGAATGATTTCAGGGCCTAATATTAGACACTGCTGCCGACATATATATAAATATTAGATCCTGCTGCTGATATATATTAGCCCCTGCTGCCCATATATATTAATATTAGCCCCAGTTGCAGATATATATATTAATATTAGTCCCTGCTGCCGATATATATATATAAATATTAGACCCTGCTGCCGATAGCAGGTATAGATCAACACATTAACACACAAACCCAGCTTTGCATGTATAGATCAATTGAAATTCACTTGTGATCTCAGCACTGATGGTATATATCAAATAAACAGAATCAGACATACAAATCCTGTATTTGCAGGTATACAATAAATAATAATATATGAAACATAGCATTGCAGGTATAGATCAAATAAATACATGGAAACAGCATTGCAGGTATTAATCAACTGAACAAGACATACAAACCCTGTATTTGCAGGTATACATAAATAATGTATGGAAACATAGCATAGCAGATATGAATCTACAGAATAACACACAAACCCAGCTTTGCGGGTACAGATCAATTGGAATTCAAATAAAAACACGGCATTAAAGGTATATTTAAAACCCCCTAAATTACAGGCATTGATCACAGGTTGCACACCCCAAAGCCAGCCCTGGCGTCCACACTGCCCACATAGAACCTGGCCAGCACCCAGATAACACACATAAGATTTGCCATCTTTGTCCCCAAATAGCCCAGCACAAGTCAACTTTGTCCCCAAACAGCCTGGCCTGTGCCATCTTTGTCCCATATACACCCTGCTTGTGCCATCTTGGTCCCCAAGGCTCAAACATCCTGCTAGTGTCTGTCGGTCCGTGGGCAATTGCCCCCCAGGCCGGCCGAAATCTAATCTAAACGGCTGGTGGTTGCTGATGCCGCCGGCCGGTGCTACTTTAATACTTTTTTTTTAAATTTAATATGGCAAATTAAAAAAAAATCAGCGCCCAGCGGCCGCGTGTGAAAGCCGAGTGCGAGGAGCTTTCACCCCTCACGCTGCTCCCATCATTATGCGGCCATTAGATTGCTGGAAAACTAATCTAAACGGCTGATGCCGCCGGCCAGCGCTACTTTAAGACTTTTTTTTTAAATTTAATAATCCGGCTTGCCATATTAAATGTAAAAAAAAGTATTAAAGTAGCGCCGGCCGGCGGCATCAGCACGTATCGGCCGTTTAGATTAGTTTTCCAGCAATCTGATGGCCGCATATTGATGGGAGCAGCGTGAGGGGTGAAAGCTCCGCTCCCTCGCATTCAGACTGCTGGAGCACCGGATGTCGTGTCACTGACATCCTGTTTATGTAGAAAACAGTCTGCTGCTACCAGAGGAAGGAGGTATAGACGAAATCCCCCCAAAGTGGAAGAAGTAGAAGGTTAGTAAACCAATTTATTTTTGTACAAACTATGTAATATTTTTTTGTATTAGTTAAAAACAAAAAAATAGGTATGTGCGTGTATGTAAATGTGTCCGTGGGGGACAAACAACATAATGCTTTTTTAAATTATTAAACAAAAAAAGAAATCTGTGTCTGTATGTGTTCACAAGTTCAGCTCCCCAGTGTCACCTCTGTCCCCAATCAGCCCCTCCTAGTGTCACCTCTGTCCCCAATCAGCCCCCCCGTGTCACCTCTGTCCCCTTTCAGCCCCCCATGTCACTGCTGTCCCCATTCAGCTCTTCAGTGCCACCTGTGTCCCCAATCAGCCCACTTTAAGATATGATCCTGGTAGGGTACTCATATTAGCCTTTACAATTTCCCTGCTGCTGTGTACTATAGTTCCCATAATCCTCAGCCAGTATCATGGGGGGCATTTAACTGGCTGAGCATCTGGGGGACATTAGGTTTTGCTTTTTTTACCATCATTTGTTGCTATTAAATTTACTTATGTTAAACCACATTTGAATCATATTTGTATTTTTTATAATCAATACGCATTAGAAAATCAGGAAAAGCTGGGCATGTATGGTGGGCTGATTCGGTGACATAATGGGCCACTTGACTTGACTTGCCCCCCCCACATTCAAAGTGGCTGCCCGGCTGTAAAGTTCAAAGCAGCCATTGTGCGGCTTTGAACACGTGACGTTCGAGGGGCGGCCCCACAGAAGGTGTTCCTCGTCGCAATCACACTCCTATCATGCCAAGTCAGCCAGTGCATGCTGGAATCTGGGTATGCCTGGGCATGATAGGAGTGTGATTGCTGTTAGTAATCATATATTTTTAACATAGCAATGAGACTCCTATCATGCACAGGCAGCCAATACATGCACATGCACAACCTACAGCCTCCCTGTGCCCTGCCCCCCTACTTACACATCCATGCTATCACATGCATATTCATTCATCACAAACATTCATTCCCTCATTCACGTATACTCATTCATACACCCAACCCCACCCTTACCTGAACTGCAGATCTTCTGGTGTCGCTCGCAGACTTACGCAGGGAAACAGGAACGGAGCGGAGTCATGTGCGGTGACGCGCATTCACGTGAGTCCGCTGGGTTCCTGCATCCCCTCAACGGAGCAAGAGACGCTGCTGAGCAACACAGAGGGAAGCGGTCCCCGGTCTTGCGGGGGACATCTATTCTACGCAGAACGGTATACGACTTCCGACATCTATTCTACGCAGAACGGTATACGACTTCTGCACTGGTAAGGAGGATTGTTAAAGCTTACCGTGCAGACGTTCACCGGCGAGCGTAAACAACCTCCACTGCCGGCTTTAACAATCCCGGCAAGGGAGATTGTTAAAGCACACCCAGCAGACGTGCCGGCAGCGGAGGTTGTTTACGCGCATCGCCGCTGCCGGTGAACGTCTGCACGATGCGCTTAGACAACCTCCTGTGCCGGCATATATATTCCTTTTGAAATTAATTGAGATTAATCAATTTAATATAAGAATATAACAAGCATCAGATCTAGGGATGCTTATTTTTAACATACAGTTTTAAGTAGATTTTTTTGAGGTGATTATTATTTAGGTGCAAATAAAGTTATTTTAATATTATACAATATTGCATAATGTCAGTTTCTGATCATCCGATACACGGATGTATACATGTATGGTATTTTTACCACTGTATTTACTATATAGCATGTCACAACAGTATGCTATCAGTTATACATTTTTAGTTTATTTATATTCACTAATTCAAAGTTCATCACTTCAATAAGCACAGCAAATTTCTTTACAGGTATTTAACACATCCTTCAGAAGTACCATTATATAATTTTAACATAGCACCATTAGTATATTCACTTTCTACTTTCTGCACTAACCTATCATCTAGATTGGCAGTTAAATGCTACGCTTAATCTTATATACACGGCACTTAGCCGCATTCACATAATATACACATACACAAGTGTAGTAAAAGGCACTACACGCCGGTTGCATCCCAGCATACATTCACTTAGGTGGAGTAAGTTCATTGTATATTTAGTTGCTCATTAAGTTAATTGATTACATTGAATTGCATTTACTGGTTTAATGGGTTGTGCTATATATGTATGTTCTGCTCATATACTCATTTGTGTCCTGATGAAAGTCAAATAAAGACTGAAACATTGACCTGCAAAAGAGGAATCTGTATTTATTGGAAAAAGACCTAGAGTGCTGGTAACTATCCATAGACTGTGTATATATGTGTATATATATATTTTGTTGGAACTGGATGGTTCCCCTGATGATGACGCCATCACTGGATAATTATTTTTACATGTTACCACATTTTTGTTTATTTTGTTAATTCTTTGTATACATTTTACTAATCACACTGTGCTTAGAAAGCTCCGTTGACTTACATGGTTAAATTCAGTATCTGTGGAGCCCAGAGTTCTCAGGAGGGTATGAAAAAACCCTCTTGGAAACTTGTTTATTTTTTAATGGGAACCGCTATCTTGCAATGATGCTTGTGACTGCTCTCCAGAGTTCAGTAACACAGTTGAAGGCGACCAGCGAAAGCTCTTTTAAATCAGGCATCTGCCACCATATTGTATATCGTGGACATTGATGCCCTGGGACGGGGGATAACACGGAGTCCTTGGGGCAGATTTCGGTCTTGCTGAATGCCTCAACGCCGGCAACACAGTTGAATGCCTCAATTACAGCAACACAGTTTAAGCAAAAAAAGCGACATTTGATCACTTTCTACACTTATTTAATAGCATAGGTCATTTACTGACTGTTTTTCCATGATGTGCCTAGCACATCATTCGTTGTTAAGGGGTTAATGAGATCCCTGTACAATGGGACTTATATGCACCAAGAAAAAGAGCAAATAAAATGAAAATAAACCCTGCTCAATGTCCTATCTGAACAATTAGCATCCTATCTATAGTCTTTCAGCTACTCTACTTACTATTCAGCATTACCCTGGGGCTGTAGAATTATTATATGGGGACTAAATTGTGCAGAATGCCGAGTCATATGTACCTTCCTTCTTCCACAAAACCCTGGATAATGTCACATATACACAGGCACACACCGATATGCATACACAATTTTTTCTTTAAATGCTGTACCCTTTGAAGTGTTACAAAATGTGTGCCAAAGAGTTAAACTTTCTAAATACACTTTCAAGCACATTATTAAACACCTCCCTTTGAAGTTACGTCAAACACAACGTAAAGATTTTCAGGAAATAATGTACAAACGTGTTTCCTTATTCCAATGATGCAGCCGTTTCGCCTTGTAACAGCTATGCAAGTTTTTCTCTAGGTAAGGACAGAAATCCAATTATTGGTTTTGTCTAGAGACTTACTTTTTTCCCTTTATGTTAAGCTTACTTTATTTCCTTGTGTTAAGCTGGCCATACTGATGGAATTTAATCAGAGTTAGTGTTCTTGGAGGGTAGTTTGCAGCTATGATTTTGACATCCTTTTCCTCTAGCTTATTTTGATATAATCCTAAATACCTGGCGGTACAGAATAACTGTCAGGGTAGCTTTCAAGCTAATTCAAACATAAGGACATGGTAATTCTATTTAGAAATGTATCATACATCTGTCATCGAGTATCGACTTTCTCCCAAAGCCTACTTCTGTGTTTGGGATGAAATATCACTCCAAACCAGGGTTGTCTTTAATATTGATTGGACCCTTGGCAAGCATTTGCTTGCCACAACACCGCCCCCCCGCCCTCGCTGGCATGCAATTATGCCCTCCACCCCGACACAAAAAGAAAGTACTCGCCACACTTACTCTGCAGCGCTGCTATGGCGACAGAAGCCGCCGTTACGTTCCCGATGCTCAGGACTCTCCCTCCAGGCTACTTAAAGCTGTCTCGCCCTTATGCCAGTGCTCAGTTGTACTGTGGCTCCCTAGTGGATATTCATGCTTCTCAGCTTACTTCTGAGCATTTTCCGTGTATCTGATTTGTTCCATGACCTCTGGTATCCTGACCCCGGCTTGTTACTCGACCACCCATGCTTATTATTATTGTTTTGTTTTATATAGTGCCATCAAGTTCCGTAGCGCTGTACAATGGGTAGACAGAACATAACAAGTACTATGTAACATAACAAATTGACTTACAAAGACAACAGGTGAGGAGGGCCCTGCTCAAACGAGCTTACAATCCTATAGGCATTTAGGGTGTATTACACAATAGGTATAAGGTAAAAGTGCCATTGTAAGGGATGGACCAGCCACAATAGTGTAAGTATTGCATTAGAGGGACTAGGAGAGGTGAGCTAAGGGAATATGGGGGTGTTAAAGTGCAATATTATAAGCGTCCTTAAAGAAGTGGGTCTTGAAGGAATTTTTGAAGGACCAAAGGCAAGGGGAGAAAAAGGAATAGACTGGGGGAGGGCATTCCAGAGGATAGGGGCAGCCCTGGAGAAATCTTGTAAGCGTGCATGAAAGCTAGTAATCAGAGGAGATGATAGAAGGAGATCATTGGATGAGCGGAGAGACCGGTTAGGAGTGTATTTAGAAATGAGTGAAGAGATGTAGGGAGGGGAACCGCTGTGAAGGGCTTTGAAAGTAAGAGTGAGGATTTCTAAATGAATCCTGAAGCACACAGACAGTCAGTGAAGAGACTGACAGAGGGGAGAGGCAGCAGCATTCATTGTGGATTGTAGAGAGGTGAGACGGTTAAGAAGGAGACCAGCTAAGACAGAGTTTACAGTAATCAAGACAGGAGATAATCAGGGCATGGACAAGAGCCTTAGTGGCATGCTGTGTTAGGAAGGGACGGATGCGGACAGACTGAATGTGGGGGGTGAACGAAAGGTCAGAGTCAAGGGTGACACCAAGACAGCGGGCATGAGTAGACGGGGAGATAATGGCACCATTAACAATGAGGAAAATTGATGGGGGAATCTTAGCATTGGAGGGAGGGAAGATGAGAAGTTCTGTTTTGGAGAGGTTGGGTTTCAAGAAACGTTTAGACATCCAGGTAGAGACAGATGCAAGGCAGTTAGTTACACGATCTAAGACAGAGGGAGAGAGATCAGGGGAGGATAGATAGATCTGGGTGTCATCAGCATACAGGTGGTATTGAAAGCCAAAGGATGAGATCAGTTTGCCAAGCGAGAAAGTGTAAAGAGAGAACAGAAGGGATCCTAGAACAAAGCCTTGGGGTACCCCAACTGAGAGAGGGAGGGGAAGCGTTACTGGAGACGCTGAGGGTACAATCGGAGAACTAGGAAGTGAACCAGGAGAGAGCAGTGTCACAGAGGCAGAGATTATGGTAACCCCACAACAGTTTCCTGTTATCAACCCCAGGCCTCCCAGTGCGTGTTCCGTGTTGAGCATCGTGTTTATTCCTGCAGTTCGGATTCCTTCAGGTAAGACGTGCTTACAGACCTCACACCCTGTGTGGGCCCCTTCACCGTCATCCTCCGAGTAACTGTCCCCTTCATTGTGTCACGCCTCTCTTTTCCTTCTTCATTTAGCATCGGTATAGATCAAATAAATAATACATGGAAACACAACATTGCAGGTATGGATCAACTGAATAAGACATACAAACCCAGGTATATAGACTAAATAAATAAGAACATATAAACATATTATTGCAGGTATAGATCAACTGAAAATTGCATGTAAACTGAGCACTGAAGGTATAGATCGAATAAATAATGCACTCGAAAGAACAGCCCTGGCACGTAGATTGCACACATAGGACTTGTCCCAACACCCATAATGCATCCACAGGACCTGCACCCAGATTAGATCCATAAAACTTGCCATCTTTTTCCCTCAACCAGTGTCTGTGCCATCTTTGCTACAAACAGCCTCTCTGTACCATCTTTGCCCCCAAACAGCCTGCCTGCACCATATTTGCCCCCCATTTACAGATCCATGCTATCACACACTTATACATACATACATACATGCATTCACTCATTCACAGGTACTCATGAGCTGCACCTGGGTTCCTACCTGAGATCGCTGACATTCACAGTAAAAATTAAGGACAGGAAGGATGTGTGCATGCTGACCACCACCCACGATGATGGCACTGTGCCTGTTTCTGAGGTCCGTTTAAAACAAAACGGCCTTCATCAAGGCCTATAACAGGCATATGAGGGGAGTTGATATGGCAGATGGGGTGGCCACATGTCTCAGATTTCCCGGAACAGTCCCGCTATGGGACTTTAAGTCCCGGGCAGCCTCAATTAAAACGCCCTCCTTTTTCTGACGAGGAAGAGAGAGAGGTGCGCCGAACGGTCGCTGAAGTCGCGGCGCTGGTATCTTATGCTGAGCGCCGGAATATGATGGCAGAGGCCTTGTGCTCCCACAGCAGGACCTCTACAAGGTAAGTGAACTTCAAAGGGGCAGTGTTGATGCCAGGGCTGGCTTTGGGGTGTGCAACCTGTGATCTGTGCCTGCAATTTATCTATACCTTTAATGCTGAGTATTTATGTGAATTCCAATTGATCTGTACCTGCAAAGCTGGGTTTGTGTGTTATTCTGTTGACCTATACCTGCTATGCCGTGTTTCCACACATTTATGTATAACTGCAAATACAGGGTTTGTATGTCTTATTCAATTGATCAATACCTGCAGTGTTGTTTCCATTTGGTGTTTGTTTGATCTATTCCTTCAGTGCTAAGTTTACATGGGATTTCCAGTTCATCTATACCTGCAATTCTGGGTTTGTGTGTTCTGTTGATCTATACCTGCAATGCTATGTTTCTGTCACGTACAAGTAGTAGGAGACACCGTAGTCAGGTAGGACTCCAGGACAGAACAAGTTCAGACAAGCCGAGGTCAGGATTCAGGAGATCAGGATAAACAGTAAACGAGCCGAGGTCAGGATTCAGGATAACAACGTAGTCAGGCAAGCAGAGGTCAAACACAGGAATCAGGAAGGTAAACGCTATCTGGGCATTGACGACCATCAGAAGGCAAGGTGTAGCTGGTCTTAGCGGTTTAAATGGGGAACCGCGGAGGAAGTCCGAATCTCCCATCAACCCATCATGACATCACTTCCGGAGTCCGGGAATCGCAACCATTTTGAGTGTGGCGTAATCTCCCTTCATAAAGACCTGCAGTTAGGGAGTTTGCACCAGGAGGTCTGCCTCTCCTGTGCGGCACTTCAGAGAATGGCAGCGGAAGTGACCGTGCGGTGGAGGGGGGTCTCCCTCTCTTCCGTGGCGGCTGGTGCGGAGGTGGCCGTGCGGTGGAGGGGGGTCTCCCTCTCCTTCGTGGCGGCTGCTGCGGAGGTGGCCGTGTGGTGGAGGGGGGGATCTCCCTCTCCTACGCGGCGGCTGTTGCGGCAGCGTGGGAACCGGGGACAGGTGAGTAACAGTTTCAATACGATATTATTGTATACGCAAATACAGGATTTGTATGTCTGATTCTGATTCAGTGTGGCAAATAATGTTTTGGGTGCAGGAAAAAGGGAGTGATTGCATCCTAGGGACCGTGCAGGAGGGCCCATTTTTTTCAATATAAAATGAATTGGCAACAGGGTCTAATATTTATATATATCTGCAGCAGGTTCTAATATTTATATATATCGGCAGGAGGTTCGAATATTTATATATATATCAGCACCAGGGGCTAATATTTATATATATATCGACAGCAGGGGCTAATAATATATATTGGCAGCAGGGTGTAATATTAATATATTGGTAGCAGGGTGTCTCTGTAAGTCAAATTGTTGTGTTATATATAGGGCTGCAACTAACGATTATTTTCATAATCGATTAGTTGGCCGATTATTTTGTCGATTAATCGGAAAAAAAATGAATGTAAATTTTTCATTTATTTCATAAATCATTTATTTAAAATAATTTAATAAATGATGTTAAATACAAACAGCAGAATAAAAAAAACTTGCATTTCTTGTCTTTATTTCCCAACCAGCCCCCACAATTGATGCACATTTGAGCCCAGGCTTGCCATGCTGCCTCCCAGACATGCCACCCTGCCTCCCACATATGCCACGCCACCCTGCCTCCCACATATGCCACGCCACCCTGCCTCCCACATATACCACTCCACGCTGCCTCCCACATATGCCACGCCACGCTGCCTCCCACATATGCCACTCTACACGCTGCCTCCCACATATGCCACTCCACGCTGCCTCCCACATATGCCACTCCACGCTGCCTCCCACATATGCCACTCCACGCTGCCTCCCACATATGCCACTCCATGCTGCCTCCCACATATGCCACTGTGCCTGATACGCCTTATACCCCCTGATACACCACTCCATCCTCCCCAGACATGCCACACTGCCTCCCAGACATGCCACGCTGCCTCCCAGACATGCCACTCCACTCTACCCCCAGATATGCCTTATACACCCTGATACACCACTCCGTCCTCCCCAGACATGCCACACTGCCCTCCCCACATATGCCTTATATACTGTATATGCCTTATACCCCCAGATATGTCACTCCATCCTCCCCAGATATGCCTTATACCCCCCAGATATCTCATAGTCCCCTCATAGAGTCACAGACCCGTTCGCATCACACTGACACCATACTTTTATAAATAAGTACTGGGTTAATCTTCACTGCCCCCAGGATTTAGATTCCCCTTAGTCTGCCCCCAGGATTTAGATTCCCCATAGTCTGCCCCCCTTTATCTCTAACTGCACCTTAAGTTAACTTTATTAAATTAATTAAATTAACCCTCAGTCCTCATCATTAAATTAACCCTAAACACCCCATTAACCATAACTGCCCCTAAATTAACCCTAAACACCCCATTAACCACAGCATCCCCTAAATTAACCCTAAAGACCCTGTCAACCACAACAGCCCCTAAATTAACCCTAAACACACCATTAACCACAACTGCCTCAAATTAACCCCTAACACCCCATTAACCACAGCTGCTCCTAAATTAACCCTAAACACCCCATTAACCATAGCTGCCCCTAAATTAACCCTAAATCCCCTATTAACCATAGCTGCCCCTAAACACCCCACTAACCATAGCTGCCCCTAAACACCCCATTAACCATAACTGCCCCTAAATTAACCCTAAACACCCCATTAACCATAGCTGCCCCTAAATTAACCCCCACCTCCCCTAACTTTCAGCAGCCCAAATATTAATTTTATACTTACAGTTAGATGAGTGTCACAGCCATGTGGTTCTGGCCTTCTGGGAGAAGGAAGAGGGCGGGGCCAGTTGTCACAGTGATTACAGGGAGGGACTGGTAAGTAGGAGCTGCTGCTGTGAGTCACTCAAACGGATTATATAATGAGGGATATTTTTCAGAGCGTTTGCTCTGAAAAAACCCTCATTTTATAATCGATAATAATCGATTCAACTAATCGATAATGAAATTCGTTGGCAACGAATTTCATTATCGATTATTATCGATTTTATCGATTAGTTGTTGCAGCCCTAGTTATATACTACTTGTGTCCTGTCCACCCATTGTACAGCGCTACAAAATTTGATGGCGCTATATAAAACAATAAATAATAATACATCGGCAGCGGGGTATAATATTAATATATATTTGCAGCAGGGGCTAATATTAAAGAATAAAAAAACTGCCAGTTCAGCTGTTATTTTGAAATTGTATTTCAATCGCGGTCTTTACTTCAAAGAGATAAGTACATATTAAGTAGATAAAAGTATATATTATATATACCATTACTTAAGTTATTACTGGATAGGCGCATGCAAATAAGGTTAACAATTATCACCTTTGCCTCTATATCCACTTTATACATGGATATACCCCCATATATATTTCTACTACCCCTATATATACCGTATTGGCTCGATTATAGGTACTTTTTTTTCAAGAAAAAATTTTGTAATAGATATGCTACCACTCTGCCCCCCCTGAGATAGGCTGCCACTCTGCCCACCCAAGAGATATGCTGCCACGCTGCCCCCAAGATGTGCCCCCCCCGACTTACCAGAGCAGACTCCCGGGTGTCTTGCGGGGCCGGCGGGGGACATCTACACAATACACGTATACAACTTCCGGTGCTGGCACTCAGCGGAAGCGCAAGACACCTGGGAGTCTGCTCTGGTAAGTCTAGGGGGGGGGCACATCTTGGGGGCAGAGTCAAAACGCATCGTGCCGACATTCACCGGCTGCGGCGATGCGCGCCTAAACAACCTCTGCTGCCGGCACGTCTGTGCGATGCGCTTAGACAATCTCCCGTGCCGACACTCCCCCCCCCCGTGGGAAGTGCTGGCAGGGGAGGCTGTCTCAGGGTATTGGAGAGTAGGATGCAGGTCCCCTGCAGCCCTGCGGGGGATCTGTATCCTAACCCCGCCGCCTGCGCAGAGCCCGGAACTGCATGTCCCGGGCGTCGGGCGATACGAATTGTGCATTCCTGCGCTAGACCCCGAATATAGGCGGCACTCCCACTTTAAAAACCTAAAGTGTGTGTGTGGGGGGGGGTGCGGCCTATATTCGGGCAAATACGGTGTGTATGTGTGTGTGTATATATATATATATATATATATATATATATATATATATAATATATTTATACACAGGTGTGTGTATATATATATATACACAGCTGTGTGTGTATATATATATATATATATATATATATATAATATACACAGGTGTGTATGTATATATATATATATATATATATATACACACCTGTATATAATCTCACACACCGTTGGCAGAACTAAAATGTGGTCTCCCTATAGGCAGATCAACTTTTTTGTATCCATATCTCATCATAAGGAACACTAAAGCCTTGTATAAGAAATCTTGATGCAGATTGCAACCCATAATGCATTTTAGAAAGGCATACCCTGCCAATTTTACAATTAAAACTCTAGTTAATTAGCAAGATTTTAGTGCAAGATGATCCTGGTCCTTCAGGATCTGCAGGAAATCTTGCAAGAATTGGGGCAGCCTTCAATTTCCCTCCTTAAAAACTAAAGCACAGAAACGATGGTGAGTGTGCTGTGCTAAAGTATACTGGACAGACAACATTTTACTGTCCTGATTACCCTGATAAGCCTAGTCTGTGCAATGACAGCTTTTCCAAGCAGTACCATGCTGTTGGCAATTATTGAAAATAAGATTTTTATTTAGTTTATGTATTGCTTCTCTTCCCCAATCATATGGTTAATATTTTTAGTTTGATGTCACTTCATATGGTTTCAAGCTTACAATCTGCTATTAAGGGCCAATTTAATTACCATTATGAAATTCATATGAGCACATTACATACAGTGGAGACATAGCTCAATATAATTTAAATACTGCAATTTAAATTTGGGGCATCTAAACAGAAATGCACTACACAGATTTGCAGAAGTGGAGCAACTTGCAGTTATATACTTAGTAAATTCATTACTATGGGATTTAAGGTTTTCCTAAAACATGCCTAATCTATGGATCAGGTCAGGGGATGTATGTGAACACAAATGTGTGGTTTTCTACAGTTGCACAGAAATCTAATTGCAATGTAAAAACACAAAGATATATACCATATTTGCTCGATTATAAGACGACCCCCCCAAAATCTGAATATTAACTTATGAAAAAAAGAGAGCCTGAATATAAGACGACCCTGTAGGAAAAAAGTTTTGCCAGTAAATGTTAGTTCATGTAAACTATGTGAACAATTGTTTGTTAATAAAAGCTATGATTGAGAAAAATATTTTGTTTTTATTTCCTTTTTTTTTTTTTTCACTCTGCCCCAGGAATGCCTTATACCCCTATATATGCCACTGTGCCCCATGATATGCCTTTTAACCCTCTAAATGCCACTGTGCCCCATGATACGCCTTTTAACCCTCTATATGCCACTGTGCCCCATGATATGCCTTTTGACCCCCTATGTGCCACTCTGCCTTTAGGGGGTTAAAACTCATATTATGGGGCAGAGTGGCATATAGGGAGGTAAAAGGCGTTTCAGGAGGCAGAGTGGCATTAAAGGGGTTAAAAGGCATTTCACAGAGCAATCTGCCTCCAGAAATGCCTTACACCCCCCCCATTTAACACTCCCCCTCCCTCCTCCAAACTTACCGGTGCTTCTGAGTTGGGGGGGACGCATAACACAGGAGGATCCAGGTCCCCTGCATCCTCCTGTGTTATGCCCCCCCCCTCCTCCAATTTACCGGTGCTTCTGAGTCCCCAGTGCTTAGTCCGGGAAGCGTGTAGAGCTCTACCCGATTGTATCGGCTCTACACGCAGCCCGGACTAAGCACCGGGGACTCAGAAGCACCGGTAAGTTGGGGGGGCATAACACAGGAGGATCCAGGTCCCCTGCATCGCTGCGGGGGATCTGGATCTTAGTCTCATAATCAGACCTATTTGAGGTCTGATTATAAGACGACCCTGATTATAAGACGAGGGGTATTTTTCAGAGCATTTGCAAACTTTAGCAGACATCCGTGAAAATGGCTCCCTGGAAAGTGTCAAAATTACACTAGTTAAATACCTTGGGTTGTCTACAGTTCGTATGCTAGTGTGTGTAGCATGAGTGTGTAAATGGGTGTGTATAAGTAGATATTAGTGTGAGAATGATGGGTGATGTACAAAAATGTAAAAAACTGCGTAAGAATTTGGGAATTGGTACACAAACTTATGAAATAACCTAGGACAGGTTTTTTCTTCTTTTACAGACCCATTTTTATATTTACAATTCTTCACACTACCATGGTCGAGTTCCAGAGTATGTTGCTCAAACTAGAACATGAACTGGATGCAAATGAGGTGAAAGAGCTTATGTTCTTGTGCAAGGACCTTATTCTACCAACACCAAATATAAAAGTACTCTTTGATAAGTTACAGGAGAATGGCTTGTTGGGTGAAGACAACATATTTATTATTAAGGAGCTTTTATACTCTATACGCCGATATGATCTTCTCAAAACAGAATTCAATACACAAAGGGAACAAATGATGGAAGATATGAAAATTCCAGGATTGTCCAAAATTATCCCCTACAGGTAAGACGTTACATACTTAAAGGTGCTTTTCCCACCAAGGGTGCCTCATTCTATATCAATAGGTAAATGCTAAATGATGCAGATAAAAGGAAAATTTGCAGAAATTTAATTTCATTTTTTCCTATGGTCAGTGCCAGGCTGGGAATTAAAACCTGCAATGGTAATAATTGAATACCAGCCCCATATTTGATGGTGCCATTTTTGGGCACACTGTACATGTCAGGTTCTGGCTTCTTTTTAGAAGACGGATAAACTCTGCATTTAAAGTATATTTGAAAAACACATTAGTCTTAAGTAAGATACATATGAAAACACATAATTCCTAATATCACTGTGTCCCATGACATCATTTAATGGCCTGGGGCCAACTGAGAGATCATCGGTATAGTTCAGATAATGTGAAAGAACATTTTAAGTATGAAATGAAACATTTTCAAATTACATTTAAATAAATTACTGAAAACAGAGTTATTTGAAACAATAACTTTGGGGCAAAGATGGCACAGGCAGACTGCATGGCACTGGAAACTGTTTGGGGGCAAAGATGACACAGACCAGCTTTTCAGAGCAAAGATGACACAGACCAGCTTTTCAGAGCAAAGATGACACAGTCTAGCTGTTTTGGTGACAATGATGAAAAAGGCAAGCTCCTTGGGAGCCAAGATGACAGACAAGCTGTTTTGGGGGACAAAGGTTTCACTGAGGGACATGTCCATCGCTTTGGGGGTTCAGAGCTCACGTTTACTTTTATAACATCGAAATCTGACTTACAGAAACAATAGGTGAGGAGGGCTCTGTTCAAACGAGTTTACAATCTAGAGTTCCACTTAAGACCAGAAGTTCTTACTATAAGCAGTCACCCAAAACATTTCCTTTATCTTGAAACAATTTGCTTTTTCAACACTCTGTATGCTTCTACGTGCTTTTATTGTGATTCTGTAGAAATGACTGATGTCTGTTTACTTTTCATGCAGGCATTTACTCTATGATTTATCTTTACACGTCTCCAATGATGATCTGAGCAAAGTCAAGCATTTATTGAGCAATGATATTTATATATCAAGGATGCAAAATATAGAAGTAAGGAATGATTTTAAACTTCATATTACAGACAGACTTTTAAGTGACTATGATAATGAATATTATACAAATGAATGGAGTGCCTTGGATTACTACATCTCCCTTTTTGTTTCAACCAAAGAATATAATGCAAGTAAAACCTTGCATGATGGAGGATAATAATGAGTAGAAAAAGTGAATTGAAAGGAAAAGAAAAATAATATATATATATATATATATATATATATATATATATATATAATTGACAAGTAATACATCAGGATTTTTAGATGTTATTGAGAGCCTGTAACACATTTTTCCAATATACTTCTGCATAGCTGCAAATGCTCCTGTACTCACACTGAGATTGGAGGTTACACGCCCTATGGCATGGAACTACAGAACTTAACTGTATAGTGTGCTCTTTGTGGATTGGGCATGAGACTCACAATTGCAGCACATGCATCTTCTCATTGCTAGTGCTGACGCTAGGAGGGCACGTAAGCTTACCTAAAGCAACAAAATAAATTAATTTCAGGGAATGGTAATTGTAGGTAAAGTGTACAAAGATGCTCATTTCAAAGTTATTTGGATAAATGATTGGTTTTATCTATGTTTTTTATATAAAAATGTGTTCTCCTTTTCCAGGATATGTTGGACATTTTTACTGAAATGGAGAAGAAAGCCATTCTACATCCAGACTCACTTGAGAGGCTTAAGAACATAATGAAAACCATTGATGAAAATCTTATGGAAAAAATTGTTAAATACGAACAAAGCAGGATGAGTTTTTAAAAAATGTAGGGTAAAAAAAAAGTATATATATATATCCAGGATCCTCCACAATCTCTACTAGTGGTGGACCTAGGGTTAGACTTAAACTCCCTCCTGAGATTCTAACACCATATACTGATACCTTGCCACACCGGTTAATCTCTTAATAGAGCTGACAAAGGCAAACGTAAAGGTTAAGCAGACCTCAGAACAGGCATTTCAGGCTTTAAAATAAGCATTATGTGCTGACGCAATTTTAGTCACCACAGACATTTTTAAGGAATTTATTGTATAGACTGATAAGTTTTTGTGCATATGGTGTTTATTGGCATGTAATGTTAGAGTGTGTATGTGTTCGTGTATGGGGTTAGTATATCTGTTACCCATCACAGAAGCACCTGCCCTTCATGTTATTCAATGGGGATCGCCACAGGCAGTCTGGCTCAACCTTTATTGTATGTGGGCGTCCTACAATGGGTGGGACACCATTTTTCTCTCCACAGAGGCAGAGAAAGCTTTTGACAGGGTTGACTGGTCATTCCTGCTGACTAATCTCCGCCATATGGGTTTTTATCGGCCGATTCCGCTATGGACAGCTGCGTCACTTTTTTCGATCTTTGAGTTGGCCTCATCCTGTCCTCAGGAGCCTTACCACATTTGAGCGTCTATGCACTGCTTCCTCGCTTCCTGCCCATGGCATCTCCCTCCTCTACGGCCTCTTTCTGATGGTCTTGCACCCCGTCCCCCCTTCCTTCATGGGCAAATGGGAGTCCTCTCTGCACATGGTCTTCTTGGAAGACCAGTGGGAGAAGATGTGTTTTCTTGTACACCGCTGTTCCTTTAGCAATAGGGACCAAGAAATGTGTTTTCTTGTACACCGCTGTTCCTTTAGCAATAGGGACCAAGAAATGTGTTACAAGCTACTCACCCAATGGTACCGATCCCCAGCAGCTACTGCACGCTTCAACTCTGCTGTCTCGGATGCGTGTTGGAGATGCGGCTTCTCGCCTTGTTCCATTCTTCACCTTTGGTGGGACTGCCCACGCATACGCCCTTTCTGGTCCACTGTTCACTTGTTTCTACAAAACCTCTCCGATAACCCTATCCTCCTTACCCTCGAGTTTTTGCTCCTTCATCACATGTCTTACCCGATTACTTGGTACAAAGCCTCTGTGATCCGTCACTTGGTAATTGCGGCAAAGGTCCTGATCCCCTTACACTGGGGGGATCCTGCCCCCCCCCACGATTCGGGAATGGTCTCAATGCGTTGAGAGGACAAGGACCCTTGACGAGCTGATATGTTCCGCCTCGGATGCGGCGTCTAAACACCTCCACACCTGGTTCTATTGGATGCAGCTCCTTTCTGATTCCCCGGTCAGCTCCATGTTTGACACGCCACCCGCGGGAACGTTGCGGAGTTAAGATGGGCTCTTCCTTCTATTCCTGTCCCCTGTTGCCCTGTCCACCCCCCCCTTTTTCCCCCTTCTCCTCCTCCTCCTTCCTCTCCTCCTCCTTCCTTTCCTCCTCCTTCCTCCCACTTCCTTTTGGGACCGCGCACACCTATCTCCCTGACATGCCCCATTTCCGCAACCATGTGTCACCATAGGATACACTGCTGTGACATGCCATGCATGTCACGGATTTGTGGCGATATACATATGTCAGGTTCCCTGTATGACTCTACTGGGATGCTTTTACATTCTGCCGCCACACGCTAACTGATGGGATCTCTCCCATGATGTCTTGGTGTTTCATGCCTCCCATATGGGTTGCAATCGCACGATCATGCTGGTTTGGCGTATAACGGATGTGCTTCCTCTGTTTGTTGATCTCACAAGCTATTGTGCAGCTGTATGCCTACTGGTGTTACCTCGTGAATACTGTATTGGTGACTGTGTTCCCCACTTTCTTTTTTTGTACCCCTGAAAAATTTGAAACTTCCAATAAATATTGATTTACCCCCTACAATGGGTGGGACAGTGGGACGAACATGGGAAGATTGGAGGGGCATGGGAGCCCAGGCAGTGCTGCAGGGGACCTGGATCTTCCTCTCTGGCAGCCGGTTGACGTCTGCATGATGCATTACATGACCTTCCAGTGCTCCACCATGGAAGCCCCAGCGGAAGTATCGGCAAGCAGCAGCAGCGGAGGTTGTCTGGTAAGTCGAAGGGGTGGGGCAAAGTGGCATATCTGGGGGACATAAAGCATATGAAGAGGCAGAGTGGCATACCAGGGGAGAAGAGTGGTTGTTTATGCCCCCAGATAAAACATATCTGGGGCATAAAGCATATCGGCATATTGAGAGGTTAGCGGCATATCTGAGGGGGCAGAGTGGCAAATCTGTGGGGGCATAAAGCATATCAGCGGAGCAGAGTGGCATATTTGGGGGGGTGGAGTGGCATATATATATATATATATATATATATATATATATATATATATACACACACAAGTAAGATGCATTATGAGGGGGGGACCTTAAAATGGCTATTGGTTTTCTGTTTGTATATAACAAACTAACTGTATAATAGATAAAAAAAAATGTTAAAATACATGCAGTTTTATTCATTAGATAAAATACTGTTTTACTATTCCGCTCATGTGTTATTTATTTTCTTTAAAATAGCACCAAACTTTAAGGGTGCGGCCTATAATCGAGCCACTACGGTACATCTCCTCCAATGCCTTCTTTAACCCCTTCAGTCCCTTATTCCCCTTTTCCAACATGCCCCCCCTGTTATGCACATCTGCCCCCAGGCTTGTCACTCTGCCCCATAAATGCCTTAAACCCCCTATATGCCACTGGGCCCCATGATATGCCTTTTAACCCTCTAAATGCCACTGTGCCCCATGATATGCCTTTTAACCCTCTATATGCCACTGTGCCCCATGATATGCCTTTTGACCCCCTATTTACCACTCTGCCTCCAGACATGCCTTATACCCCTATATGCTCCTCTGGCATTTAGGGGTTAAAAGGCATATTATGGGGCAGAGTGGTATATAGGGAGGTATTAGGCATTTCAGGAGGCATAGTGGCGTATAGAGGGTTAAAAGGCATTTCTGGAGGCAGAGTGGCATTAAGGGGGTTAAAAGGCATTTCATAGAGCACTCTGCCTACAGAAATGCACATTTAACACCCCCCCCAAAAAAAAAAGAACTTACTAATGCTTCTGACTCCCGGTGTGTTGTCCGGGCAGCGTGTAGACTTCCGCTGCAGCCGGAAGGAGGTGCGGTTAGCAGTGGGGGTTGTCTGCGTCCATCGCGCAGACCTTCCCCGGCTGTCAGAGAGAATTCCCCGGTGAATACTTGCACGCCTGGCCTGTTATTTAAAAGCTAATAATGTGTTCAAATTTTTTAATTGTAATCCATGCAAGTATTTTTTTCAGTAAATAACCTGCACCCACATCACAGGAACTACCAATGAGAGATGTATAAATTAATAATTTACAGATATAGGATAAGGATAAACATCAATCTAGCACCGTAACAGCAAAATGTCAACAGAGCACCAAAAGGTTATGTCCCTAACTTTAGAACAATTAAACTAAACATACCTCATTAGTTATCAATTCACAATTAAGATTACCCTTAAAACACACAATAGAAGCATATCATTTGACTGCTGATAAGAAACATTCGGCCCATCTAGTCTGCCCAATGGGAGACCAAATACATCATAAATGGTTTTCAGAAAGCCCATTCAAAAATATCAGTGACAGTAGCTTCTAACAGAGTAATGTGATTTTTGTACTACTTTTTTAGCTGAATGTATGACATATGCTTAAAGCTAAAAGGTAGCTTTTTGGTAGACTCCAGTGTACAACACATATTTAGCCTCAGCAGTATCAAAGTAAGGGGTTTCCAGTGTACTGGTACTTCCATCATTCACAACCATACTGTTATTTAAATGTCAGGGCTTATTCATAAACTTAGTTGGCAGGAGAGTTTGTAGAAGAGTTTTGGTTTCATCACCCTCAGTTCACTATATGGATCATGAAATACCAACATTGGCAAATCTGTGTAACAGCTGAGCAGACACTGCATTATACATAATTCAGTGGGAGAATTGCTTTATATGGGTCCATTACCATTCCAGAAGCTCAGAACTAATATATAGTTAGGTCAAACCAAAATTGTCCTGCCAACTCTCACTTTAGCAAATAGACACCATCTATGTTTTGGGTATGATGAGCTTCAGACTTCAATAACAGCCAGGGCACTGCATTACTTATCATATTTACTGATTAATGTCCACTACGACCCCTTTATCTTGACATCTTGCACCCTATGGCGATAAATATAAATTATAACAAAGCAACCGCATATAGCTCTATCCGGGGGTTTTGTGTGTAACATCCACATACAAATGTATCTCCTGTTCTACACATTTGAAATTAGGTAAATGTGAAAATGGCAGAAGCTCTATGTCCCCAAAGAGGTGAGTTTCCACAGCAATGTGATAATACAATTATCTGACACACTGAATTTGGTTCAGGATGTGTAAATTGGCTGTTAATATGGTTTATATTAGACTTGTGCATTTGTATTGGGGCGAACATGAAAACGAACACGAAGGGTGCTACTTTTCTGAAAAAGTGCCACAATGCTTGAATCCTCTCCACATGACTGGAAATATCAGCCCTTGAAGTTATCTGGCTGAACTTACCAATAAGCACCCTCAGCTTATGTTGCTCCTTAACCAGAGGGTTCAGAGGTACTTTCACTGACACATCTGCTGAGACGGAAGCCTTGTTCACCTGGATTGGTAAAGCGTTGGAGGCTCCTTTGTCTTAGATTGAATGAAATTGGGCTTTAAAACTAGTAGCCTCTGGTAAAGAGTCCGGGTCCAGATCGCTTATGATTTGATGGGGTATATTGAACTTACCAACTTCAAAGATATCCCAAATAGGATTTGTGAGTAAAATTTTCAACATGTCAAAAAGTAAAAAAAACTGAATTGTCCATGCCCCAAATGTGGCCTATTACCCCCAAAACAACCAGACAAACCCATGCATGGGAGGTGTATTGAAGTGTTGTTTGATAGTGGCATATACCAGGAGCTGAAAATTCATACCTGAATGAAAATATGTAAAAATATACAATAAAAATTACCACCACAAAGTTTGACAAAAACTGCTTTGGAAAAAAAGGTTTTAAAATAGCAAAACACTACTTTATTGCCCTATAACTTGTAAAAACACATAAAAACATTGGGCATTTCTAAACTCAGGACAAATAGTGGAATCTATATAGCAAGTGTTTTCATTAGCGATTAGGGCTGCATCGATAAAATCGATAATAATCGATTATGAAAATTGTTGTCAACAATTTTCATAATCGATTAGTTGAATCGATTTTTATCGATTTATAAAATTATGTTTTTCAGAGCAAACGCTCCGAAAAACTCCTGTCCCTCTATAATCCGATCTCAAATAGAGATCGGATTATAACTGTAGAATCCAGACCCCCTGCAAAGCTGCAGGAGACCTGGATCCTCTCTGCCGCCCGGTGAGGGTCTGTGCAAAACGCGCAGATATCCTCCGCTTCTCCCCTCCCCGTCCGCCGGGGCTTCTATTACTGAACCCGGCGTCATGTGACCTTCCGGTGCGGCTTCCATCATGGAAGCCCCAACAGAAGCGGAGGGGAGAAGCGGCTGTCTGCGCGCATCGCACAGACTCCTACCGGCTGCCACAGAGGATCCAGGTCACGTGCAGCACTGCAGGGGATTTGGATTTTAGTGCGCGATGTGCGCAACCTCGCTACTTCATCTCGCTGCCACTTCCACCTGCCCCACCAGGGGTTAATATATCAACAGAAGAAAAACAGGACAAGTAAGCAGCACTGGGTAAGTATTATCTTTATTTTTATGCTCATTTGCCCTGTGTTTCTTCTGTTGATATATTAACCCGTGGTGGGGCAGGTAGAATTTTTGCGGGATCTATTAATTAGACATAAGACATATCAGGGGGCACAGTGGCATAAAGGGGCTATAAGGCATATCAGGGGGGACAGTGGCATAAAAGGGCTATAAGGCATATCAGGGGGGACAGTGGCATAAAGGGGCTATAAGGTGTATCGGGGGGACAGTGGCATAAAGGGGCTATAAGGTGTATCAGGAGGGGTATAAGGCATATCAGGGGACAGAGTGGCATATAGGAGGTATCCCCTTATTCCTCCTATATGCCACTCTGTCCCATGATATGCCTTATACCCCTCCTGATATGCATTATAGCCCCCTATATGCCACAGTGGCATCTCTGACATATAGGAGGGTATAAGGCATATATATAGGGGCAGAGTAGCATATAGGGGTATAAGGCATTTCTGGGACAGAGAGGCAAGCTGGGGGTGAGATGTGCATAACTGGGCAAAAATAGTTTACATGAATATTTACTAGTAGAGCTTTTTTTGGTATTTTTGGGGTTCTTGTTAAAATATAGCTTTAATTATTATGTCAGTAAAATAAGAAGGCGAATCGTGAAATGCCATTGTAAATTATAAGTTTTTATTTTAAATAAACAAAGAATTTGCATATTGTTTTTTTTACCCGATTAATCGAAAAAAATAATCGGCCAACTAATCGATTATGAAAATAATCGTTAGTTGCAGCCCTATTAGCGATTGTAGATGAGTAAAATATTTTTCAAGTAAAACTCAAATTTCACAATATTTTATACTTTTCTTATAGTAAATTATATGATACAATCTAAAGAAAACCCTTCTTGACTTGAAAAAACATATAACTTGTGTGGGCGCATTAAATGAACAAGAAGAAAATTACAGCTAAACGCAAGCACCGCAGAAATGTTAAAACAGCCATTGTCACAAAAGGTTTAAAATATATTTCAAATAATTTTACAGAAAGATAATTAGAAACATCTGGGAAATACATGTGTGAAGATGTGGGTACAGTATATAGAGACTCTGACAACTCCAAAAATGCCAACCAATCCTTAAATAATGGAGACACACAAATTATATGGTGAAGACAGGCCACAGCGTTTATTAATTCACCAATAATAAAATTTTGCTCACTGCAACATAAAACATATTAATATATAATAACCCTGAAAAACTCATCCTTGCCAACCGTCATTAACAATGACATAAAATAAGTATTCGGGTGCATCTCCTTCCCCCTCGTCCACCAACCAATCGGCCTTACCTCCAATTAGTGCCAACCACTAGCTGGCTTTTAGCTCAGTGGGCACGGCCATTATCCAGTACCATTACCAGAGGCTAGGGGAGGGATAGCCCCATCAACTCCTGAACCACCCCGATTGGCAAGGACACCCCCGCCAGCTGTGACAATAAAATAACATTACCATACAAAACAAACAATAAGTAATAAGAGGAGGGCGGGTGGGAAGCTGTTACCAAGCCATCACTTTCACAGTGGATGAGGGAAGCGTGAGGGGAGATGGCACCCCTATATGCCCTACTAGACTGGACTCCTCCCCTCCTCACTATCACACCACTAGCCACCTGCCCCCCAATTCTCTATACTTGCCTCACACTCACACATGACCCTTGTCCGCCTAGCTGCGCCCTACTCCCAACTGTCCTATACAGGTTATCTATTATTGTAAAGATAAACTGCAGCATAGTTATTTAATTAAACACAATCATGTTAACAAATATTAATGTGTTAAATTATGTTATAACTTGCTTTTTGATAGCATATTAATGTGGTAGTAAAATCCAATAATACTTAAGGCCTCTGAAAAAATCCATGCCAGTTCATAACAGCTTGGGGCTTATAGATTTTGACCTGAAGTCTGTTGCTGTCGTGTTTAATGTTTCACATACAGAGGACTTGTAGTTTGACTCACAGTTCCACACTGGTTTCTGTCGCTGAAAAGCTGCTCATTCTTAGTGATGAGTTTCCTCCTGAACATGTCAACAAAAGGAGTATTGTCAGTGGAAGGACTGATGCTAGTTTCCAATCCTAGTCTAAAATAAATTAATTGATTAAACATTTGGAATGCAAAAATATGTTGGCCCTTCAAAGCTCCTCAGTTGCAAGTAATGAATATCATGCAGAAAAGATCAAATCACAACCAGTGCCATGTATCTTTAGGTGCAAAATATATGTGAAATTGTCACACACACACACACTGGTGCACTATAGAAGTCTAATAATAAAATAATAATAATAATAATTCACCACCTACCTTAAATCTGCATTTTCATTCAAAAGTGTGTGAATTCTGTGGCTGTATTTTCCCTCTACTTTTATCACTCTATGTTCAAAGCTTCTTTTGAGGTCATCTAATTGGCTTTTCTAAAACCATAAAAATTGACACTTTAGAATGCAAAGACAGCATTGGTCTAACTTGTGTACCAGAGGTATTTTTAATTTATAATTTTAACTACAACAAAACTATTTTTGCTCACTTATGACTTCTGTTTGCGCATGGGTTTGGACTATAAGTAGGCACATTTCTCTTTTGTGTATACTGCAATGCTAAGCTGAAAAAGGGAATCTGTCCTACTTTAAACTGTGAATGCAGATGCTTGGACTCTGTTTATGTTACTTACGAGGTGACCAATCTGTACATGTGCTTTCCGTATCTCAGCATTCAGTGAAATAATAACCTCCTTTTTTTCGCCTAGTTCTGCCTGTAGGTGCTGCAATGAAATATATAAACACACTCACAAAATAGAATGAAAAGTTGTATTAAAAATGATCCCTGTAAAATAAGAGAGAAGAATGCCTGGTCCATGTGATGCTAAATAAAAATCAGTTACCGTTTTCTGTATGTCCTGCATCTTTGATTCTTGCAAAATGTCTTTGTACTTCCTCCAGGATTCCTGAAGATATAGAAAATATTTTCAAGTAACTCAACCTTTACCAGTGCATGACAGGTTGTTTAACTGTATCCTACATTAGGTTCCAATGCAAAAGGGTTTTCCAGTCAAATAATAGAACAAATAAGCATAACATAATGGGGGATCTTCTGGAGGTCTTGTTTTCACATGTGTGTATGATTAATCTCCACCTTCTTCAAACCAAACTCCAAATGCGCATCACTTTGTGAAACATTGCTGAATACTACTGATCACAGCTTTGAGTGCATCCTATGTAAGGGATGCTGGATCCTCATTTTAGATGATAAAGGCTGCAATTGTATATTGTGTATATGGACTTGCTGAGTTACATTGTAACATTATCAACCTCTTGTATGAATTTGTTTATGTACTAAGAATTACTCTGTCTAATCTACTTTTAAGAGTTACTTCCCTAATACCTTTACCTCTGTTGTGCATTCACTCTTGTTGTATGTGAGATGAGATTAGTTAGGTGTAGATATTGTCTGTGTAACCCACTGCCATTATGTTATATGTTAATCCTTTTCGGTTTCCTGTATGTCAACTTTCCCTTTCCTGGTAAAGTGGCTATATAAACTATGCCCAGTCCCAGTAAAGCAAGTTTTCTTCAATGTTGAGCGGTGTGTCATGACTGGTGGTATGGTTCTTTTGGAGATCTTTTTCCGTGGATGAGCACTTTCAGTCCAAGATTTGGACCTGTTATGTTGTCATCTTGTAGCTGGCTTTCTCCACGAAGAAGTTGGCATTGATGGCCAATGACATCCCTTAGACTCCATGGTTTCTTGTAAAACAGATCATGGCCAAATTAGATCTTGATCTTAACTGCTCTTGCTTCAGTCAATAAGCTTAATTAAATATTAAAAACATTCAGAAATGGAAGATCAGGTCAAACATATTCAGATATCTTTGTTTCATACTTTATTATTTTTAAGAAACAAGGGATTACAAAAGGGTTTAAGAAAGATCACATAGAACTGAGGCCTTGGACATTATTCTAATCAGGGAACTACACACTACACCACCTGGAAGTAGTACATTCTACCAAACTATAAGGATCCCTGTCCTGTACTTCAGTATCTTTAGTGTCCTGTGTAGGAAAGAACGGCCATCCAGTGGGGAAGAAAGAGGAGACCGGAACTTTGGAGCAGGAATAAGGTATTTTGTGTAGCCTTTGTCTCAAAGAGAGCACATTTTGAGATTCCCAGTGCAAGGGTATGAGCCATCAAACTCCAACTACATCCTATAGATTTCTATGGATACATCTCATCCTGGCTCCTGAAATAGTATGCCTTTTTATTTAGGTATAAATGTGTTCAGCTGTACCCAAATGTGTAGATTATGTAACAACAAGAAATAAAACATTATTTCTTCAACGTTATAATGCAGTTTACCATATGGTTCAAAAATATTGTTACATGCTTAAGGTGTCCACATTATAAACTATAAGAAATCATTCACTCAAATTAAGTTCTGTAACTAGCCAAAACTGAATTAGATGAGGTGTGCTGTAGTAAATGTGTTAGAAAACACTAGACATCAAAAATAAACTGCACATTTTCTACTAAACTCATGGTCAAAATGTAAGCATACACAACCTTAAATAAAATGTTCTGTACGTGTAAGGGCTTCCATTTGCATTCTAAATCTTGAGGACATTTTATAAAGTGATGCATAGGAGTAATATACTTGATCCCCACTAAAAAAAAGACAGGAATTTAGGGAAAAATCAGACTACTTTTTGGATTTGTGAATCTCTGAAAATGAGGAGAGACCGCCAATTAAACAAAAAAAAAAATAATAAGAATCCTCAAAAATATTTGTTATCCATTCTTTTTTTTTCACTTCAAGCATTCTCTCCTTAACCTAATCACGTATTACCTGGTTGATGTAATCCAAGAATCAATTAATGCTTGTTATATTTTATTGGAGTCATAAAATCAACTGTTAAATAACTGCTTGGCGGAATCCAAGAAAATCTGAGCCAGGTTTCAAGTGATTAAGCTAAGAAGAGGAAGAGTGGAGGTAATAGATTACAGGTGAGTTCAGGAAGGAAGGAAGATAGAAAAAAAAAGGAGAGAGAAAAAAAAAAGAGAGAAAAGTGGGGGGTAAGGGAAAGAAAGGGAAGCAAATGGAGATATGCAAAGAGGTAGAAAGAGACAAAGAAAGAGGATGGGAGAGAGAGAGAAGAAAGTACAGGGTGTAGAGAGACATAGAAACGAAAGAGCTAAAGAGCATGTTACTTATTATTAAAGATGTTCTGAGGCAGCTCTGCCTTTTGTAGAGCATGGGCAGTGATACCTACGTATCATGTAACAAGCAACTTTACACCCAACGTTGTACCAAAAGCTTAAGTATCACTCAAGCCATTTAGAAAATGGTTCCATTTGTAGAACTGTTAAACAATGAGGAACATTGGTGCTATACAAGTAAAGGACAGTATTAATGACTACTTGTCTCAAAAGGCTGTAGTGTAATGCTGATCATGGATCTGCAACCTATTTGGTATTCATATAATGTTGCAAAAGGTACTTACATTCAACTGCTTCTCATGGCTCTGTTGAAACATGGCCATTTCTTCCATGGCCCTTCTCTTCAATTCTTTCTTCTCATCCTCAAATGTATCCAGAAGAGACTCTCCTGTAAATAATGATATTGTTTGTATATCTGTGTGCATTTGTTAATAAAACAAAAAATAACAGTAAAGAAATTCAGGTTGATAATCATGTTTAATACATTCAAACACTCTCAAAAAAGGGCTGTCTAGAGGGAGTACAGAGATTATCCAGAGCAAACTTGCTTTAAGCTCAGCTTGAACAATCTCATATACATCAACTGTTGTTAGCAATATGTAGAACTGCACATGAAAAACTGAGCTGTTGGCTTCATTGTCTGCAAATCAGAGCAACTTAATGGACAAAACTGCACATGTTCAAGATGTTAGTGTCAGGGTCCATCCAGGCTGCGGAGCTGCGTTTCTCTGTTTTTCTTTGCCTTGCTTCAGTTCCAATGTTTTGCTGTAATCCGTTCCTGGATTTCCATATGCTCTGGTCTGTGCTTCTTTTTCCTTGATTCTAGTTCTGCTCTTTGCTTCAGCTCTGTTTCCTTTATCAGGTGTCCCCCACCCGTTCGTTCTGTTTGTCAGTCTGCAGTCTAAAGGTATGTCCTTGGTTTTGTGTTTAGATTCAATGTTTGGTTTCAGCTTATTACTGATTCGGTAAGCAGGGTTTAGCGTTAGGACCCACCGAATATTGGAGTACTTTGGCGTAGTGGTGGGCTAAGCATACTATGGCCATATGATGTGACGGTATCTCCAATTGTTATCTTATAGTCCTAGGCTAGTCCTGTATCCATGTGCGTCTGTATTTTGTGTACATTTGCCCTCCTTTCCCTGAATCATCTGAGGATTTCGGTTCCTCTCTCCTCTCCCCATGTCCCAGTTAAGATGTCCTATCCTTGCTTAATGGAGAAGCGTCCGAGGATTCTGGCTCCTCACTCCGTCCCCTGTGTTCCTTGGCTTGTTCCCTGTCCTTTGTTGTGCCCTGTATCATGTATGTCTTGTCTGGTTATGTTCCTTGCTCGGTCCCCCTGTTCCTTGTTCTATCCCACTTGCTTGCTACGTTTCTGTTGATACTCTGCTTAGCTTCCATTCTTCCAGCCTGCAGCATCCTGCACATGATTCTAGTGCTATGTCTCATGCCTGCTCCAGGGTGCCTGCAGGATATCTCCTTGTGTTGCTTTGTTCTGGACAACATCAGCTGCTATGTCAGGGCGCTGGTATTTGGTTTGTATGGACCTTTAACTGTTGGAGCAGGGAGACCAGTGGTCTCTGCTGGCTAAGTTGCGGCACCAGGAATTTAAAAGTCTGTACGAGCGACTCTATTGGTCGCCAGCAGGGGGCTCGTCTGCCATCAACCAATGAAGTACAGGCGACCGATAAAGTTGCTCGTACGGGCATTTAAAATCCTAGCGCCAAAGCTGCTGCGTAGTCCGTACCGCGTTAACCCCCTATTAACCCCTTCTGGAAAAAACAAAGAAAAAAATGAACACGAAGAATGTACACGAATATTCGCCCAAACTGAACACAGGAATTGCGGAATACGAAGATTGTTTCCCCCACGAAGACGAACACAAAGAGTTGGCCAGCGCCCAAGTCTAATTTAAATTGAATAAGAAACTGCTGAATTAGCATTTCTGTATTGCCCATACAAAAGGAACAGGACCCTTCATTGCTCTTGTATCTGTATGTCAATTTCTGTATTGTACTTGTCGTTATCTGTAAAATTTTCATCTTGTACAACGCTGTGGAATCTGTTGGCGCTTTATACATAAAGTATAATAATAATAATAGAGATACAAAAATGCAAATCTTTTATGCTTTTTGCTTTTAATAAAGCATCAATGCATTTATTGATCAGCAATACAGGAGACCATTCATTTATATGATAACCTGCTTAAATGTTTGCTGTCTGTACCAGTTTCACTCTATATATATTAAGTAGCAATAGGATGCTACCTATTAAAAAGATAGTTTATAGCCCCGTTAAAGAAGAATGCAAATTAAAGTACCCAGAGAGTACTTTAATATGCATTCTTCACAAATGAAAAAATATATAAGAACATGAGCTAGAAGCTCCCAGGAGATGACCAGAGCTAAGTATATCACATGCAAGAGATGTGTTTAGCATGTATGGAAAATAGCAAGGAGGGGTTCTGCAGAATCCTCCCATAGATTTGCAAGGAGAAAACACAGAAAATGAAAAGGGACTATGCAGCTATCATATGCATTAAACTGCATTTAACAGCTGGAGTTTCCATTTTGGGACATCACAAACTCTCCTCACTGGCACAAAACACAATGAAGCCCCAACTTACTTTGCTTTCTCAATGCCTCTAGCTTATCGTTTTCAGAAGTCTCTTTCCACAGGGCTTCCTTTTGTAGCCAACTTTCATTGAGCTCCTCTGATAGGCTTTCCTGAAACAGACAGGTATAAGACTAAAGGTATTGTTAGCACGTTTGCTATCTTAATTTTAAGCATAATCTCTCCCTTTCATAGATAGAATGCATGAACGCATTACAAACTTGAGGCTCAAATCATTAGATGAAGATAAAGACAAATCTTCCTTTTATTCCTGTCCGTAGTCCCGTTACTTAGAATAGTACAAAATATAATTCAGCCAGTCACATGTTTGATTTCCAGACCTATCTTGTACTTATGGGTAGTGTCCCTTTAGAGATATAGGCCATTTATTGTGATAATTGTCACTATATGATATAATATATAAAGATTTATAAACCCATAATTATATTTCATTCTTCTACTGTGTAGTGACCCTGAGGATAGCTCATTATTAAGGGCCAGTCTGGGCCGATCCTCTTTTGGTCCTCAGCCTAGGCCCCCACCACAAGCACCACTTAGCAGCTGTTGATTTATTAGTTAAAAATGCGCTTCTGTTATATGGAGCTTTTATGAAACCTAAACCATAGTCCTCAAAGAAGATTTTCTTAAAGTGAGGTTTTTATCTAGTTTAGATGGCAGTGGGACCATACATAATATTTTGGTTCTAGTGCTTCTGGACTGGGGGTTGTGCACTGTGAATGTGCTCATCCCTAAATAAAAGATCAATTCATCACTTAACTTATATTATTCTAAATAGAGAATTCATTTCTAACCTCCAGTGATAGCATCCAGCATTAATAGACTGTGATAGACAATCAAAGAAATGTATGTATTTAAAGCTTTATTGCTTCTGTGTGGATGGATGATTAGTCACCAAAAGCCTGAGTTTACCTGGTATGTCCTAAAAGAACTTTTCAATAAATCAAAATCTTTCTGTAGCTCGTCTGCATAAACAAAAGTCAGAAGTTGAGGCATTAGAATAATGTAGTTAGTTGTAAAAATAATGAACAAAATAATTACAATATCAAAGATTTGTGTTTCACCTATGTATTTAACAACATTTCTTAATTTCAGAATTAATTATGGATGAGTATTAGCAGCAGTAATGAGGAAATACATTGGTTTTCTTTTTCTCCTAATGACAATTGTTTTTTGTGGTGAGTGATGTCACATGTGCTATGTTTACATCTTGAACGACGATATGTTTAAGGTAGTAATGGAGTCAATAGAGATGCTGGATGGGTTGTGACATCAACAAGTGGGTACTTCCAAAAATCTGGAAGTTGTCCCAAAGTATAAAATTCACAGGATATTTCCCTGGGAAGAAAAGTTAAGTGACCTATGTCTATTTCCCCAGGTCCACCACATGATATTTTACACCTGTCTCTACCCTGTCTAGCCGCCTAAAAAAAACAAAAAACCAAAATAGACAAATCACCAGGTCCAGATGGCATTCACCCCCGCGTTCTAAGGGAGTTAAGTAATGTAATAGACAGACCCCTATTTCTAATATTCAAGGACTCTATAGTGACCGGGTCTGTTCCCCAGGACTGGCGCATAGCAAATGTTGTGCCAATATTCAAAAAGGGGACAAAAAGTGACCCGGGGAATTATAGGCCTGTTAGTTTAACTTCTGTTGTATGTAAACTGTTTGAGGGTTTCCTAAGAGATGCTATTTTGGAGAATCTCAATGAAAATAAATGTATGACTCCATATCAGCATGGGTTTACAAGGGATCGGTCCTGTCAAACTAACCTGATCAGCTTTTATGAGGAGGTGAGCTCAAGACTGGATCGGGGTGAATCGCTGGATGTCGTATATCTTGATTTTTCCAAAGCATTCGATACGGTGCCACATAAAAGGCTGGTACATAAAATGAGAATGCTTGGACTGGGGGAGAATGTGTGTATGTGGGTAAGTAACTGGCTCAGTGATAGGAAACAGAGGGTGGTTATTAATGGTACATACTCTGAGTGGGTGACTGTTACTAGTGGGGTACCACAGGGGTCAGTTTTGGGTCCTATTCTTTTTAATATATTTATTAATGACCTTGTAGAGGGATTGTATAGTAAAGTATCAATCTTTGCAGACGATACTAAGCTCTGTAACGTGGTTGACAAAATAGAGGACAGTGCACGATTACAAATGGATCTGCATAGGTTGGAGGCTTGGGCTGGGATGTGGCAGATGAGGTTCAACATGGATAAATGTAAGGTTATGCACATGGGGAAGAAAAATCCAGGCTGTGAATATGTATTAAATGGGAAAACACTGGGGCCGACTGACATGGAAAAGGACTTAGGAGTCTTGGTTAACAGTAAATTTAGCTGTAGCGACCAGTGTCGGGCAGCTGCTGCTAAGGCAAATAAAATCATGGGGTGCATCAAAAGGGGCATGGATGCCCACGACAAGGAAATAATTCTACCATTGTACAAGTCACTAGTCAGACCACACATGGAATACTGTGTACAGTACTGGGCACCAGTGTACAAGAAAGATATAGTGGAGCTGGAGAGGGTTCAAAGACGGGCAACCAGAGTAATAAGGGGAATGGAAGGACTACAGTACCCAGAAAGATTATCAGAATTAGGGTGATTTAGTTTGGAAAAAAGACGGCTTAGGGGGGACTTAATAACTATGTATAAATATATAAGGGGGCAGTACAGAGATCACTCCCAGGACCTATTTATACCCAGGACTGTATCTATAACAAGGGGACATCCTCTACGGCTGGAGGAAAGAAGGTTTCTACACCAGCACAGACGGGGGTTCTTTACAGTAAGAGCGGTGAGACTATGGGACTCTCTGCCAGAGGAAGTGGTAATGGTAAACTCAATAAAAGAGTTTAAAAGGAGCCTGGACGTGTTTCTTGAAAGGAATAATATTACAAGTTATGGATATTAGATTAACAGGGACAGAACGTTGATCCAGGGATTTATTCTGATTGCCATATTTGGAGTCGGGAAGGAATTTTCCCCCTGGTATGGGGCAATTGGCATCTGCTTCATAAGGGTTTTTTGCCTTCCTCTGGATCAACACAGTAGGGACACAATATGTATATAGGTTGAACTTGATGGACTTTGGTCTTTTTTCAACCTTATGAACTATGTTACTATGTTACTATTTATTCTGGACAGAAATAAGGACCAGGTTTTATTTATTATTAGATAACGTTACCACAATAATCTCAACATAAAATGATTTGTGTTGACTCATTCTAAAGACAGAAATGAAATTAAAAGCTATCATTTGTGTTTATATGGTAAAAGTATTCTTGCCAGAGATGCCAGATAACGGCCCATATGCAGTAGAAACTGGATCAAATTTTAGTTTTTTTAACTTTTCACTCACACACCTCTACATTTTTTTATCTCCTCTCCAGCCTAAAAAGCAATGCACAAACTAAATCAATCGTTTAGCACTCCTAACCCGCACCAGGGACACTTTTAAATGAACCCTGGAGATAAAAATGGGATTCCTGTCAAAAAAATACTGTGCTGCATATTCAAACACAACTTTTACCCTCATAGCTGGCTTTGACCCTATAACATACTGTGTCCATTGCTCCACCAATAAGAGTAGTTAAAATTATATGTCTACATGGACACACATTTTTATTTCTTATATTTAAACATACAGTAGGACATCTCTCTTACCAAATTTATTTTCCGCCTCAGCCTTCTCTTGTTCTAATTTAGAACTTTTTTCCTTCTGGACAGCATGTAGGTCATCAGCATATTTTTTCTGGAGATTGCTAGATAGGTAACAAAAGAAGTTTACCATAATAATAATGCACCCATGACTCCCAAGCAAGCAAAAGCTGAAAAGTCTAAAACATGTCCACAACTTTCAAGAAGCGTGTGAGTTCTCTGATGACTGAAAAAGTAGCCCAGGGGAGAGCAAGACTACTTTTTAGAATATTTTGCCGTGTTTCAGTTACTACATAAAGCTGTTATGGACAAGTGGGCATGCATAATAGTTACACCCATTTGCAATCATACCCAACTTATACCCAAGCACCAGGTACCATCTACACATGTATCAAGTGAGACAAGATAATTTTCGGGTTATCTAGAAGTGTTATACCTACTTCCAAGTATTTGCAAGGAATATTACAAGTCTAAATTTCCAGTAACCACCGCAGTAGAGTTGTATAAGAAAAGTGGCATAATGAATTAAATATATATAGGATCATATTGTATATACATTGCAAAAATTTACAATTTGCAAAGCGGTTAAAACAGTGCAAGGGGTATAACAACATCATCAAAAAGTCAAACAAAACAAAATAGTGGCACCTGCTGCATGGCCAGGGTCTTTCCTTGACTCTATACATACATATTCTTCAAATGATAACAGGACAAAATGCTAAGGTAAAGTGCGTTTAATCAATGTATGTCAGTGTGCTATTTGTAAAAAAAAAAAATATATATATATATATATTTCAAACATTTTACCATATTTGTTCTTCATTCTTTTTTTTAAGTTCTGTAATTCTTTCCTCTAGTTCCTGTGTTAGCTAAGATAAAAAGGACAGACATTACAATACTTATCAAAGACTTGCATGAAATCCCCTTTACCTTTAGTGTGATAATGTTTTGCAGCATCTCTATTTTCTCATTGCCCTATTCTTTTCTAGTGGAGGATGGGATATTATTTCATGATACTTGCTGTATGTATAGGAAGGCAGTCCCGGAGGCAATAGAAGTCAAATGACAAAATTACAATCCAGTCCAGCATATGATGACCAAAAGCTACTATACAAATACGCCATAAAAAAAGGAGGACAGAAAGTATCCAATCAATGTGTAGGTTCTTCCTAATGTTTTGTTTCATATTTATTTGGAAAATATTTATATATATTTATAGTACAACTTGCATTTAGACAAACTGGGCAGTTGTACAATGGAACATTGACACACAAGAGGAGAATATATCAACAAATCAGCTGCAGCTAAATACATAACTAAGTCAGTATTAAATACATCATCTAAACTCATTGGAAAGTGGTAAAGAAATCATACAGATTACAAAGTTTATATTAAATATAGAATTAATATCACATTGACACCTAAAGATTTTTTCACTCTATACATCCTGGTGACAAATTGCACATATGAAAAAAAGAAAGTAACCTAAAATCAACAAATAAATGAAACCCCAGAGGCAAATAACAACTCCGTTGACTTCCATAAGACCTTTAGTAAATTGCCCCCCAGGTTTTAGTGTAAAATAATGGCTCATTCTTCAACACTGTCAAGCAATGCATCATCAAGGTTGCACTGTTTTGTGATTATTCTATAACAGCCATATAACAACCAGGCAGAATTGTACTGATTTAGTATTCAGTATATTCCTCATTACAAACACTGAATATGCTCTACTGAAAATCATTCAATGAACATTTTAGCACCAGTGAAAGCTGACAAATGTTTTTTGACACCAATTTAGAACTGGGTGTGTATACCATGGTGACAGATCGGAGAACTCACCCTTCTCTGTGTTTTCTGATGTTCAGTGGTCTCTTGTTCTAGCAGCGCAGTTAGCTTGGAGATTTGTTCCTGAAAATCTTCTATAATATCTTGCCTGCAAGAATCGTCCATTTGTTACATGCCATACTAGGACATACTTTTGTTCACTTATACTATGTTATAATCTAATTACCATGATTATTTCCAAAGAAGACAACTTTAAATTAATTCAGACAATAGATGGTACAGTTAACACTGCCTTTCTAGTAATATACTTCCATGTACCCAAAAGTACAATACATTTGTCTACAACTAAATTTATAAATGCTTGATTCCAAAAGGGCAGAATCATGATCAGGGTCTCCATGAACAGCTAGGTTGTAAGAATCTATAATACCATTATGTGAACCTTCACATTATACATTCTGTGGGTAGATAAAATTGGTATGTTTGATTTGGCACCTGCATTTAAGCAGGGATGTCAACCTACATACTGGTAGCAAAATCACCAATTAATCTGATCACAGCAGTGAAGATAGGAAGGAGTCAGTTCCAGACTATGCGATCATGCCCTTTTACCATGAGATTGAGGCACAATCCCCGAGACTCGTGGCCAAAGCCTGAGAGTTTCCAGGTATAGTTATTAGATGGGTTCCCAGGACATTGCTTAGATAGCCTTTACCTCAAATATAAGCAGGATAATATTTTAATAGCACTCATTTCCTAAAACATCTACAAGTTATGTTTTGTTCATGGCAGCAGGTAACAAATACGGTACATAAGGCATACACGGATAGATTTGCCAGGAGTTTAAAAACTGATGTGGATTTGGGTGCAGTGAAAGTGTACCTTTTATGACAAGCAAATGTAAAGCTAAAAACAAACTTGTAACCACTAATAAACAACTTTTTATTGCTTTTCCTACCCTCTTATTAGTGATTGTTCTTGCTTGTCCAGTTTCTCTTCTAATCTTTGGTGAGCAGCCCTCACATTTTGTCTGTTGAAGTAAAACAGAATGAGCAAATCATCTAACTCCAATTCCACATCTTACATTCTCAGATAGTTCTAAGGGGGAGTCGCGATGATATTTAATCTAAACATACTACAGTAATAACTTCATAAAAGTGCACTTTGAACCCCTGGTGTATAGACATAGAAATCAGGTACCAGACTAACACACACACCAGGACACCTTCTGCTACACCGACACCCAAACACACACCAGGACAGGCTCTGCCACACTGACACCCACATCCGGACAAGCTTAGCTACAACAATAAAAAAATGTATCTTGCACACTGCTTTGTTGTTCACCCCCTCTCTTTTGTGTTTTTGCTCCTTTTGTGTATAGCCGCCAGCCAGCCAACACTATGTGTATTTATGCCCCCAGCCTGCCCCTCCCTTTAGTATTGATTTATGTCATGGCCCCAGCTGTATTGATGCCGCCAGCCCATATAAAACATTCAGTCACATATACTCATTCATTCAAATATACTCGTTTATTCACAGACTTCCACAGGGGCCGCTGCTTCCCTCTGTGTTGCTCGCACTCGGTTGCTCGCACTTCTTTTGTACCACCCAGGGGAAGCAGGAACGGTGCAGGGTATTGTGATGTAAATTGACGTGACTCCGCTGGGTTCCTGCTTCCCCTGGGTGGTGGAAGAGAGCACAGTGTGAGCAAGCAACACACAGGTAAGCAGCAGGGCCTCTGCAGAAGGCTTTTGCCCCACATTAAAGATGGGCCCTGGCTGTCGTATGGGCCACTTCAGTACTCCCCTGACTGTGCCTATTTTCAGCTAGGGGCCCAGAGCTGCAGCTCCATCAGCCTCTATGTTAATCTGGCCCTGCATGCGGTGGCATGCGTGGACATAATTTGTCAGAGGACAGTGTTCTCAATCCAGGGACTGTCATCAGAAACCAGGAACGTCTGGTCACCCTATTATAGAAGAAAAAATGCTATCCAACCATGAAAAAAGTTGTCCCCTTAGTTACTAAATCAACCAATTAAACTATAATTTATATTTGGGCCTAATTTCATTAGAGACACACTGAGGCATGATTACTGCCAGCCTTGTTGAATCTAAACATCAATTAAGTGGAACCTGTCTTGCAAAGTGAAGAATGAGAAATAAAGTCATTGATATCTATCAGTCTGGAAAGGGTTGCAAAGCCATTTCTAAGGATCTGGGACTCCAGCAAACCATGGTGAGAGGTACTATCTACAAATGGAGAAACCTGAAACAGTAGAGAAGATTCCCAGGAGTGGCAGGCCTACCCCAGTTCCTCCAAGAGCGCATTCATGACAAGTGCAGCAGGTCTCAAAAGAACCCAGACTAACATGTAAAGAACTGCAGGCTTCACTTGCCTCAGTTAATGTCAGTGTTTGCGATTCCACAATAAAAAGAACACTGTGCTAAATGGCAAGACAAAAGCACTGATAACCAAAAACAACACAAAGGCTTGTCTAGACTTTTTGGATAATATTCTGTGGACTGATGAGTCAAAATTTTAACTTTTTGGGAGACATGGGTTCTATCAAATCTGTAAACAGTGAAATATGGTGGTGGTATTGTGATGGTCCAAGCAGTCCTCTTGTGAGGACGAATATAAGGGGAGCCCGGTATGCAGGAACAGGCAGACTGACCTAGGAGCAGCCAAAATTCAGAAAGCACCGTCCAAGCCAGTGATGGCGAACCTATGACACGCGTGTCAGTGCTGACACGCGTAGCCATTTGGGGTGACACGCGCAGGATTTTCTGCGATTCATCCTCGGCTCCTGCACGGCCGCCGAGGATGAAAGAATCTGTGCTGGAGGACCCGTTCCTCCAGCACAGATTCTTTCATCCTCGGCGGCCGTGCAGGAGCCGAGGACGAATCGCAGGAAATCCTGCGCGTGTCACCCCCCCCAAAAAGGGGGGGGGCGGGACGTGCAGTAGCGTACCTAGCGGGGGGCGGGGCGGTGGAGGAGCAGGCTCGCAAGGGAGCGGTATCAGAGGTCTTTAACAGACCACCGGCTCCCTTGAGTGATTTTAAGCCGGTTCAAGGATCTCCCTTGAACCTGGCTTAAAATCACTCAAGGGAGCCGGAGGTCTGTTAAAGACCTCCGATACCGCTCCCTTGCGATCCGCGCGGCAACAGCTGTTGTGCGCCGGGGTTTGTTGTCAGATCCCGGCGCACAACACTGAAGCCGCGCCCACCGCTGTCCGTGCCCTCTGAACCCCGTGCCCTCGGAAGAAGAACTGAAGAAGAAGAGGAGCGAAGAGCAGGAAAAGGAACTGTAAGGAGAAAAGAGGAAAGGTAGGAAAGCATACAGTGAGATTGGTGTATGTGTGTGTGGATTGGTGTATGTGTGTGGATTGGTGTATGTGTGTGGATTGGTGTATGTGTGTGGATTGGTATGTGTGTGGATTGGTATGTGTGTGGATTGGTATGTGTGTGGATTGGTATGTGTGTGTGGATTGGTATGTGTGTGTGGATTGGTATGTGTGTGTGGATTGGTATGTGTGTGTGGATTGGTATGTGTGTGGATTGGTATGTGTGTGGATTGGTATGTGTGTGGATTGGTGTATGTGTGTGGATTGGTATGTGTGTGGATTGGTATGTGTGTGGATTGGTATGTGCGTGGATTGGTGTATGTGCGTGGATTGGTGTATGTGCGTGGATTGGTGTATGTGCGTGGATTGGTGTATGTGCGTGGATTGGTGTATGTGTGTGGATTGGTATGTGTGTGGATTGGTGTATGTGTGTGGATTGGTGTATGTGTGTGGATTGGTGTATGTGTGTGGATTGGTATGTGTGGATTGGTATGTGTGTGTGGATTGGTATGTGTGTGTGGATTGGTATGTGTGTGGATTGGTGTATGCGTGTGGATTGGTGTATGCGTGTGGATTGGTGTATGCGTGTGGATTGGTGTATGCGTGTGGATTGGTGTATGTGTGGATTGGTATATGTGTGGATTGGTATATGTGTGTGGATTGGTATGTGTGTGGATTGGTATGTGTGTGGATTGGTATGCGTGTGGATTGGTATGTGTGTGAGAGTGATGGGTGTTATGCTGTACCATTTCCAATGTATTTTTCATTATATAATTATGCTCTAAAGTACATCATAACTCCCATCACTCTATACTGTTCCATACAGTGGCAGAGCTGGGAGACAGAGGCCTTGCACCCCCACCGCAGGACTCCTGAAAGGTAAGTAGTTACTAAGCAGGTATGTTAAATAATTTGTTTTTGGTTTATTAAATACAATTATATATTGCAATTATACATTTTTGTAGTTTAAACTATAAATTGCGCAAAACTATGTTTTTTTGTCGAAGTGACACACCACGCGAGTTATGCTCGATTTTTTGCCGATTTTTGACACACCACGCCAAAAAGGTTGCCCATCACTGGTCTAGGCGATCATGCCTGAAATTCAAAGAGCACCATTTAGACGATCGTGCCCGAAACAAGCCGAGGTCAGGGGCACCAGAAAAGTAGCAAAGTCTGTTAAGAAGCTGTGGTCAGGGTCTCCAGAGAAGTAGAAAAATCCGTGGGGCTGTTTTGCTGCTTCAGGACCTGGACGATTTGCCATCATTTATGGAACCATGAATTCCTCTCTCTACCAGGAGAATGTCCGGCCATCAGTTTGTGACCTAAAGCTCAAGCGGAGTTGGGTTATGCAGCACGACAATGATATGAACCACACATGCAAGCCCAAGTTTTGGAGTGGCCTAGTCAAAGCTCTGACTTGAGTCCTATTGAGATGTGGCTGAATTAAAACAATTCTGCCAAGAAATTCCTCCACAGCAATGGAACAGAAACATTGCCAGTTACTGTGATCATTTTATTCCAGTTGTTGCTGCCATGGGTGGCACAAATAGTTATAAGGTTTAGGGGGCAATTACTTTTTCACATGGGTGATATAAGTTGGCATCAACTCTTAACTTTCAATAAATTAATAGATTTTTTAAAAGAGGCATTTTGTGTTTACTCACATTGTCTTTGTCTTATAATAAAATTAGTTGGATTAGTTAATAGTCCTCCATGCACTCCAAAATCAATAGTGTGTGCCTTTTATTGGTGAGTTACTTAATTACCTGGGTGGTCTTTCCTCCACTGGAGGCTTTTCTTCCACTGGATGTGTAGCTTTCCCAAAAAAATCTTCCTCCAATCGAACAGCAATATGTTCCTTGGATCGCATCATTTTATAACCTGGTGATATAACCAGGTACTCTAACTGAGACTGGAAAAAATCATATTTTTATTCAAAGTAAAGAAAACAAAATAGCAACTGTCATATACAACCAATACACAAGAAACTACAAAATTTAGGCCTCATATCATTATACCTTTACACATATTTCACTATGTAAATTAGCTGTAGTGAGAATATAAAGTTCTCCAATTTATTGAAAACTTTACTTGAAGCACTATAAAAATGTTTAACTATCTTGTAAAGTTTTTTCCGCTTTGTCAGCAGCTTCTAAAATGTCCTTGGTTAGGGAATTAGTGGGTAAAGTGACAATTGTAGTCATATCAATGCATATTAACTAGCAACATTACTTTTTGGAAGATGCATTCACACTAACCTGAACAGCCTTCTTGTTCATCTTCCTGGAGCTAGAAAGTCGGGGAGACACCCGCTTTCTGCACAAGAAAAATATTGAGATGTGATATTACTACAGGTGCATTATAGAACTTTGATATAGAGGGCATATACTGTAGGTCCTTCAACTGTTAATTATAAATATTAACAACCATTTTGTGATGTAAAGTCCTTGACTTGACAGCATATTGCAAAAGTATCCAGCTAATTTAAGGGCACATAACCATTCTTACCTGGCATAAGATGAAAGCTCAGCAGACAACAAATCTCTGCCAGGATCAATGAATGGAGTATAAACAGCAGGAGAGGTCCTGAAGGATGAGAATAATGATTACCATGGGCAGCCCAGTTCTAAGTTATAAAATATCACATATAAAATAGCAAACAGGGACACTAGCTAGTTTGGGAATTATTAATGCTGTTAATCCAAGGCTAAAAGGGGTCTATACAAGACTAATTGTATGGCTACTCCAAATCAGGCACCACTAAACCTAGGCTGACCCTAGGGAGATACTTGTCATCTGTTTGGGTCTTTCTCTAGCCTGTTTCTTATGTGATCCTTGTTCTTACTCCCTGTACATCATGGTAAAACCAAAAGACTGCAGCACTGAATAATTTTTAGGTGCATTTGTTTTACCTCGGTCGGTTTGTGTGGCCAGTGGGCTTATCCATTGATTGTTTTTCACTTCTATATCTTGGAGTAACACCACAGGTGTGAGAAGTATTTATGCAGTCAGACATAGTAGTGTGACATCTGCTCCAGTCTGTTAGTAACTCTTATATACGGCCTGTTAGATGTTACTTTAAGTCAGACTTTCAAGCTTCCTACAACTATAAATGAAAAAATATTACTGAATGTGCATCCCAATGAAAAATAATAAAAAGATAAGACTTTTATTTCTTGATCATATCAAATAAAAATATCCAAGAACAAATCAGGTGAACCCTATACAAACCTAGAGGAAGAAAAAATATTTTTTTGTAGAATTAAATAAGGCAGGGTTGCCTAGTGAATTGGTTGTTAGTATATCCCACCGGGGAAGTCTTTCATCTGACATAATTGATGGTAAAAAAAAAAAAAAAAAAGAAGAAGTGGTAGTCGAAGTGTTGGCGCACTTCCCATCCCAATAAAATACATGTGAAAGAAGAGAATTTTGAATTATTTGAATTGGATAATTTTGGCCACAGTGCTACACGGGATATCAGGATGTCGTTTGACAGCCTGGACTCCCTCCTATCAGCAGAAGCCAGCATCGCTTCTGGGTCACGTCACTACTGACATCACCTGGAAGGTCATCAGAGGACAGGACGAGAACCTTGCTCAAGCCTATAAGGAAAAAACAGTGCAAAACATAAGAAAAAAACACAACTATCTCCCTGAAGCAACTTAAAATTTTTCTAAGGTCTCGTTCATCCAACGCCTGAAAAACCAACCCAGCTACCCTGCGGTTCAAAACAGAAACACCAGAACTGAACAGGTGCCTGATGAACCACAAAAAACCTCACTCCTTTCAACCTCCACCTGTGGAGATCCCACCTGGCACCAAAACTCAGACCACTCACATCAGACCTTTTTTTTTTTTTGTAAAACTCCTAAGTGGCTGGCACTAAAGACCTCATCAAAATTTGCTCTGCTCTGGCTCTCCTACTTCTCACATCCACACGGGAAACTGGACGGCCATCTCGTCCGCCTTCTGAGCTAACCAGAAAAAACACTCCCACTGCAAACGAGAAAGATTCACCAATGCTGTTATCGACCTCTGACACATGAACTGCCGTGAAGCTCATGTTAAGCTGTAAACACCGGAGCAGCGCAACAACTTAAGTACAGGCACAGATGAAGAAGTAAGGTTGTTTATCGCCTGAACAACAGTCAAATTATTGCATCCAAAACAAACCTGTAGGTTCCCAGGCACTGCCCCAACATCTCAAAAGGCCCATGTCAGCCCTCTACCTCTGCCCACTCCCAACACACCAAAGCCCTTAAAAAATAGTCCCCAAAACCCACAGAGCCCCACCATCATCCACATCGGACAAAATGATGTGGCACCTTAACCCCTGCCGTAGCCAAGGACGACATATGAGAAAAAAATCCGACCCATAAGAAGGACCCTACACGCAAAATTGAGTTTGCCAAGCAAAGACTGGACCTGCCTCAGCTAAACCTTGGACAACCTCAAAAAACTGGACACCAAAAAATGCAACTCTAGAATCTTAGCCTCCTGCAGCCAACAAACTATCTCCCTGGAGTCTCGACACCCAAGAAACTAAGGACTGTGCTAGGGCCCCCTGTTTTATGAGGGACAAGAGGAACGACAAACCCCCCCCACCACCACCCATTGAACTGGCAACAAAAGCTACATAAAGAAAATCATCCAAATAGTGTATAATCGATGGCAGACCTACCATGCCGCCATGCAGATAAAAACACCCCAAGCTCGGGTGCTGCAGCTGTGCCCTCACCAAAACCACTGGGACCCTCCTCGATGGGCACTGAGCTCCTGGATTTATCCACACATTCCCCATTCGCCTAGGCTGCCCTACTGGAATGTGGAGGATTTTGCCTTCTTGAATGCTGAATGCTCCCTCTGGCTGCCGTGCATCTGAGGACTGACTAAGCCACCTTGGTGGCCTCAACGGCCTCGCCAGGCCCAATCTGGTCCACACAGCTGCCCCATCAGCAGGTCTCTCCACGTGGAACTGGTAGTCTTGGACAGGGCCCGTAAGTAGTGGAGCAGCGCCTCAACACTGGGCCCAGACATGTAAAGTACTGTAAAAATGCCGAAATGCCTCTGCCAGACTAATCTATCTCACCCGATGCTCTGTATCTGCCGCATCTCTCTGCGAGTCCCTCCACTGGCTCCCCATCCATAGCAATATTAAATTCAAAATACTAACTCTATCCTACAAAGCTCTCACTAACGGTGCTCAAAGCTGTCCCCAACCAGGCTATTTTCATATGGCCCTTAGAAAGAAGAGGGTGGGTCATCTTATATGACCCTTCTCCCCTCCCCAAGGATGTCCCTAACTATTTACCACCAATCAGGCCAAGGGACCCTATAGTAAATCAAAACTCTTGATTGACTGTCAAAAGAAAAGGCGAGAGATGGCTGCCTGCCGTCCCCAGTTATGGTCCCCCTTTGTCACATACTTTCCCCCGGGGCTATTCTGTCTATTTTGGCATCACGAAAAGCTATGATGATAAACTCAGATGATACATGTTGTGAAATTCAATTGAATGAAATGAAGGACAGATTCCTTGTTTGTGGTTACCAGTTGTTATTGCTGGAGGATGGATTACTAAAGGGCCATGCATATATGACAGAGATTCAGAAACAAACTAGCAGCACAGAAAAGGCACAGAGAACAAGATGTTTAAATAAAACCCATACAGCTTCAAAGACTGTTGCTAAGATATTGAAGAAACCATGGGGTAAATATTATTCTCTTCCTGCCAGCTTACCTACCGCCTTTTACCTATATAAACAAGGTCGCAATATGAGAGACATTTTAGTAACATCTAACCCAGTTAACATATCCATGTGGACTAATTAAAGTCGTTTTGTTATGGCAGAACAGAGAAGTCAGTAGCAAAACATCCCTTACAGCCTAGACATCAATTACCAACATTTATTTGTTTTGTTGCTATTGATCATGTCTCCTCACATTTTAGGGGTGGAGATCGGTCCAAGGCACTCTATGCTTTTGCTAATTTTAACATGTATCTATCCACACAGTGTTTGGTGTAGATTTAGTCTTTGTGGTTTTCTGAGATTCTATTTTTAGATGCAGGTGAGAAAAGGTGTTTGCCTGCCATCAAATTCTATGTCCTCTTATTTGTTCTAAAACAAATATAGTTTAAAAGATGCGCAAATTGGGTTAAGGTTGCAAACAAATGGAAGTATATCAATGAGACTGGGAGCTTCCTGCAAAATTACAATTTTCAACCCAATGACTTTATTAATCTTAAAGAGCCCAACCCCAGTGTGCTTAACATTCAAGAAAAATGGAACCAACCACATTCAACAGTCAAGCAAACTTTCATAAACATAATTTTATCTATGCATACTGAACTCTGCCCTGTACATATGAAGTTTTGAAATGCTTACATCACCTGCACACCTCTATAAAATTATATAATACTACTAAATTTACAGTAAAAATGTTTAGGGCTAATATACTTACAAGGGTCAAACAAGGGTCTTTAGTTGTATGATCGTCTCCATTTAACGCGCTCCCATAGACATTTGGGTTTGACCTTGCCCATCAGTTCTTCCTATATGCTTTCAAGCAAAGGAAATGAGTTAAACAATCAATACTAACCACTGAAATGTCCTTGCATCTTGTAGTGAGACATGAAGGGAGTTTCCTAACAAAGCTGTTTGTGGCATTTGTATCTCACAATCCTTTAGAGTTTGGTTGATGTATACACTGTGACTATGGAAACAAAAACCTTCATCTGACTGGTCATACAGACACATCATAATTGCTTAAGGACATTTGAACACTAACTCTGCCAGAAAGCTCTGTGTTACGCCAAAGAACAGGTTAGGAAAGTAAGTTATAAGAAACTAGCTGAAAACGTTTATGTATAAAGTTCAAAATTCTGCAATCTCCTGTAATCTCTACGTTTAGTAAATAAACTCTAATATGTTTCTTTGTATATACTTACATTTCTATATATATATATATATATATATATATATATATATATATATATATATATATATATATACATATAATAAGTATATATTCGACTCGCAAATTACCTGTAAAGGGAAATAAAAAAGCAAAACATACTGCAGATGGATATAGTACTACGACCTGGTGGTTTAAGCTTCAGAGCTAAATCCGTGATGGTGCGCAGGAGGGAGACAGCGTGGTGTCCCTCCTGTCAGCCCCCTCACGAGTGAGCACTGTCACATTCAGGAGATTTGAATGCCAGAACCTTTGCTCGGGCATCCCCTTTCTATGATGATTCAGGGGGTCTGTAGAGACCCTGATCAGGTCTCCTAGCAAGTTTCCCTGTTGCTGATCAAACTTTTCAGTGTGGTCACAGGGAGAATGCTGCAAGAAGAGACACTTTATCTCCAAAATAAATAAACCTGTACTTCACTACCATTATTTTTAATGAGCATGTTCCAATCATGATCATGCGACTTGCCCCAAACATGCCAAACCTAAGGAAATGTTGCTGAACACATGTTATGCGCAATAAACCCTTTACAGAATTGTAAAGTATTTGAAAGGCAAGTTTTCATTTCCTGCTAAACTTGATATTGAATGGTTAAATGGATGCATGAAATATGTCAAAGTGTTTTCATAAACATACTTTTAAGTATCAAATTTGAGACCTGTAAACACTATCGAAGGTAGAGGGCTCAAAACTAAATGTGAAAATATTACAAATTGAAAACAATTGTGCATCTCTTAAAATGTGCCCAATATAAATGAAAATATCACTAAATAATACATAATTATGGTTTTAAAAGAAAGCCCCACTTGTTTGTGTGAGTACACCAAATTAGTAAAAGGGAAATTATGGTTAAACAAGGACATAACGTTAAAAAAGGTTGTCCACAAGGGTAAAATGTCCTCCATCCATAAAGGGGTTAAGAAACAAGGACTTTTCTGACGACAAAGTATGATAAAGAACAGGAGATTCACAAGTATACTATAAGAATTTACTACCCAACCTTATCACCAACAAAACACCACATTTGATCAACAGAATCATATCATATCTATAAAAAATGTGAATAGATTATCCAGGTAGTAGAATCTATAAACACTTTTCACGCAACAATGTGCTTGCAAAAAAAAATAGATAAAGATGTTACTTAACAGCCAATATTTTATTCCTGAAATATATGTGTTTATGGCACTGTAAATGTCACCATATTACAACTCTTCAGCATTAAAAGTACAAAGATCAAAAATTCTTTTTTGTGCGGCATAAAAACAATGTATACAATATTTCCATAGCCAACATATTTAAAGCAGGAATACAATATGATAAATATGCAATGCATTAAATAAAGGTATTGGAAACAAAATCAGGTAATTGTGAGCATATATTATAAAAACAATGGGAAAAAATTGTTCAGCTTGTCGCTGAATCATTACAGTGCAATGGGCAAGAACAAAGTGACATTTTAGAAAAGGCTGGCATTTATAAAAGTACATACATATTATACACACATTTTCTCCCATAGCAGAGGCAGTTATGTGCCATTTAAACTCCATTTTAACATCATTGTCCCTTTGTCACCATTCATGTAAATGGAACATATTAGTATAATAGAGAGTTAGAGAACTACTACTTTTGTTTTAGCACAAGAGGGGTTTTTAATGCTACTTGATTTACTACAATGATAACTTGGTTTTACATGAATTACACAAACTCATAGGCTTGTTTAGTTTACCTATGGGGCACAGGAGGGAAAAGGCATCTAAAAGCATGCTACTAACTGTATTTACATTAAGGAGCATTCTGTATCATGAATATACATTGTATTACTTGTGCTTTTTTTTTTTCACTCGGTTGTTGTTTTTCTTCCAAAGGTTTTCCAACTGTGAGACAGGTAGAGGACAAACACGGACAGTCACACTATAAAGGAGCCTCCCTGTCAAAGAGCTGGAGCTTTCTCAAACATAATCATTAAAGTTACTCCAAAAAATGAGTTATCATTGTAATTAGTTTTAGGCAGGCTTAACTTTTAACAAATCTTCTAGCACCAAACACAATTAGAATCTACTCCAGTGGATTGCCGGCCAGTGCTGACAAACTTGTGTCAGCTCAACTTGCATGTGTTTGAGTTGACATCCCATCGAAGTCAATGTTAGTTCAACATGTATGCTAATGCTCCTTTCATAAATAAAATAGAGAGTGTAACTAAAAGTGGTGAAATTTACCATTAACATCTTATAAGGATCAAACAAATCCTATGCATTTAATAATGTATGTTTAATATGATCTTAAGTCAAATGATGAGTAGTTAAGTACAACCATAAAGTGAAAAGAATATTATTTTAGTTGTGCAAAAGCAAAGGTGTCCTACAATTATCTCACAACGCTGCATACTTATTTTTACCGGGTGGTCATACTGAATCAACATAAATATGTCCAGCTGTCCTCACAATATGTGCCAATATTCATTACCTGTGTATTACTCCATAGACCCACAGAACTCATGGGCTTGCGAGTGTCAAAGGCTTGGCTTCAAGTACAAATTCCTCACAGACATTGTTTATGGCAAGTATAGAGAAATGTGCGTAAGAGTTTAATTATGGTAATTGCATATATTAGTTTTGTAATGGCACAGTTCAATGCCCCCATTCTTCATTGGACGGAATAAAAAAAAAAAACAAAACAAAAAACAAACAAGCTTAACAGTGTATAATGAATACTGTTTACTAGGCCACCAATTAAAATACCACCTGCTGTCTTGATGAGTGCAACCTGACAGATTGTGGAATTCATACATAGAAGGGGTAGCTCACTATGAATAAACATAAATACAGAAAATATATATAAAAATACACTTGGTATGTACAGAAAAAAAATGTTTCTGCTTTTCCAGTTACCGCCAGCTATGAATCCATTAAGATAAAACATGGCGATACCAGAAATAAATATATAAATTACATGCGTCTATTACATGTTTGTATGTTCTGGGTTTCCACACAAACTACACTGCCATCATTAAAACCATGTTAGAAGGAAACAGACATTATATTTTAGATGACATATATGCACGCCACTAAAGAACGTGTGGTTAATATTTACACTAATGTACGTAACTGGTGATTTTGATTTATTGCACCATGCTGTTGTCACACCTTATAACAAATGGTAAATATTGTATTATGGAATGGAGAAATATGTACCCAGAGAGAGGATTGTTTTATGTTTTTAATTTAAAAAAATGCCTTCATTAAAAAGGAGGCACAGCCTGGCCAAGGTGGAAATAGTAATCATGTATGTTTGTGTTTACCTTTTTATTGGTCCAACACAAAAAAAAACAATAGATCTAGCCCCGTCTCTCACTAATAAGGTGCAAATCTTGTGATTTCATTTTCCAATCCAAAAATAATTTAGCAAATTATCTTCATAAAAAGACATCATTCACTGCTAATGAGTTTGTCCTTTTATCCACTGAAATACATTATATAGTGTTTGTTTTTTTATTTTTTGCTTTATCATTAAATCAAGTTTAGATTTTACAATACAGACAAAACATGCCACAGTGGGTATTCACATCCATCTATTGTTAAGTTGATTATTTTAATGCATAAAGAAGGGCAAAAGGGTCAAGTTAAACACACCATACCAAACAAGTATCAGGCAGTCGCAAAAATGACAAATACCAACTGCACCTGAACAGAGGTAAAACAAGGCAGCTTTTAGGCATACAAAACTGTGCTTCTTTCTTGCCAATATCAGACCATAAAAAGATGATGCTGCTTTCAAATGGCCAGATATAATGTATATATGTATTTCTTTTGTTCTATGCAATTGCAAACACTTATAACTATATTTTGGTCCAATTAAATAACCCTATTGACGTTCAACAGTATCTATGTAATTTTACAAAGGTATTTTTTTTTTTTTAAATACAACATGGTCAAAGATTTAATAACTGTGAATTCTACAAGAAAGCTGGCTGATTTTGATTCTGTAAAGGAGAAAAGAAGACATTCACTACTGCTACTTCTACAAACTCAATTACATGCTTTTCTTTGTTTTTTTCTGCAATTGCATTCTTTTAATATTATGGGACAGATCAATTTTCCACAGAAGTTGTCTTTTGATGCCCATTACTACTTTTAAAATCCTCACCTTCCAGACTCCTCTTTCTTTAACTCTTCGATAAAACATTCCCATAACTACATCCCTGATCCAACTTTGAACATTACTTCCAACAGCTCTGTCTTTCAAACTCTAAATCTTATGAAAATCTTTTCCGTTTGCTACATGCTTAAGCCCTCAACAACCTAACTTCTCAATCAGAAAACAAAGGAATCCTACTTCACGCAGTGGACTGCTAACAAAATTTTTTTTTATACATTTAGTCTTCTTTTAGGCTACCCATTTTTGGAGAAGATGTGCAAACTTGGGGTACAAGTCCACCAATTAGAGCTGGTAGACTCTGATTTCTCCTCAGTCCACCTAACATGCTGCTACTGGGAGCAACAAACACAGCTGATTCTTGTCGTTTCAATCCATTGTTTAGCATTGGACTCTGCCCTTCAACACTTCTTTCTGGTTTGTTGACTACCCTTGCAATCCCCAGTCTCTTCAATCGTTCCACCAAATTCATCTTCATCTGCCCCAAATCAGGTTGGTTACGGGTATGCTTTAATCCATACATTTCCTGCAGAAAACTCTCAGCTGGCCTTGAAACAGCAAGGAAATTATCAGAGGTATTTGTCCGTGGCTCACAAGTCATAGGGGACGGACAAGGAGAATGTGTGGGAGAATTGGGTGGGGTTGATGGAAGAGTTAGGTTGTTTGGACGTTGAGGTTGTGGCTTCTCTGCAACAAAGTCACTATTCATCTTGGCAGATATTCCCTGCTCCTGCAGGAGTTTGGTCAAGTTGCTGGTGCTGCTCAAATTGCTTGTGCAATCTCTTACTTTGCTGGGAATTTCCCCTACACTCGGCAGACAAGACAAAGCTGGGGAACTTCGTAAAGTGCTTGTGGAACAGATACTACTGCTGCCACATGATGTTGCACTATACATGGAGCTAAAAAAAAGAAAAGAAAAAAAGGGATGGGGTTACATACAAAATGATTTGCTATTCAACTGACCTGTGGCATAATATCATCTGTGTCACTTATAATAGGCAATTTGAGGAACCCTACGTGTGGTGGAGCTTCTCCCCATCACACTTGGCCAGCCAACAGATTCTCTGAAATGCTTCCAGTGATTACTTGAAACAAGTGATTGTTTTCTTTAAGTGAAAACAGCACATTTAATGGACAATTTTTACTCAGTTTGACCAGTATTGAATTAAATATATATATGAATAATATTACCTTGGAGTAACCTGAGTGACGTCAGTGGGATGAAGAATACGGCACGTGGTAAACGTAAACGTGGAGAATGTGCTGCACAGACACTTGCCAGGGTTTGGGGCTAGAGAAAAAAAAAAGTTACTTATTGGCAAGAGAATGTGCTATAGGCACATAACATCCAATATGAATGCATGTTCAAACAAAGAAATAACATACTTTAGCCAATAAACTTTTGTTTTTGCTTTTCTGTAAGACGACTATTTATGTTCTCCAACAATGTGTATGATATGTAATCATGCTTAATCGACAAATTGTTTAGTGTTAATGTCATATGACTTTGCACCAAAAAGTCTGGTGTCATTTTAACAAAAGACTTATACTAGAAATGTCTTTTGTAAGACATTGTATTAGAATGTAAAGTTACACGAAGTATAAAATAATACCTAGTAAGAAAGTAAGATCTTTACTCAAAAGGAAAATTGCAAACTTTCGAATAAAATAAACAAACTCAGAGGGCCATAAAACCACAGTGTGTTCCAGGAGTATAGCTTGTCAAATGCATTCAGAAAAAAGTGAACTGTTTTACTTGGAAATTCTTCTAGGTAAGGACTTTCACCTACAAAAGCTATATACAATTTCAACCACTGTTTGATGTGGTATAGAAGACTTCTTACCAGATGCTGCGGCTGAAGACACACTCGTGGGCGGCAGAAATATATTTAGAGATGGCTTTGGGACATTGACACTTTCTTGTACTTGAAATGTTATGCCTCCCTCATCTTCTTCCTTTTCATCCTCCTCCAAATCACAAAGGTGGTATTCAGCATCCTCCGGTAGTGGTTTGAAACCTTTGGTCAGAACACCAGGACGGGGATCCAAAATGGTACCCAAGTTGGGTTGGGCCAGCTGTTGCCATTGATGGAGGGTCTGGGAGCCTAAAAAGTACATTATATATAGATTTATGCTATTGTTTCCTGTAGCCCAGAACCTGGGGAAAGTTTTGTTTTAAAATGTTTCTTTTGTCAGCTCATCAATAGACAAGAAAAATGCACATAATATATAGGGCTCATTTCCAAAATGATATGCTTTTTAAATGACTATATGCTAGACACTCACCCTCCAGGGGTTTGACAATCTGAAGTTTCTCCGGGAGGAGGCTACGTAGAGTACTGGAGGTGGAAGAGCAATCTGTGAAGTCAGAGTAGCGCGTTCCCATGGAGAGGACACTTTCAGTTGGTGTGCAACAGCCACTGGTTTCCCCTTCATTATCCAACAGTTTGAGTTTCCTCTCATGTTCCTCTATAAAAAATTGCTTCTCACTCAGATAGTTCTGCCTTCTCAGGTGCAACCTGTTAATTGCGGCTTCTAAAGTATTGTCCTGGGGGGTTTCCGGCTTTGAATTATTTCTACAGAAATAATACAGAAAAGAAAACTATCGGACAAAGTATGAGAAATCAATCTACGCATGCTTTATTTTATTTGGTTTAAAAAGCTAATCCGTATCATCTACTAACTCAACTCAAAATTCGTGTATGAGAGGGATATAATGCCACAATATATAAAAGATATGAAAGTATACTTATGGGCAGTTGCTAAACTGAAACTTAGTGGGGCTTAACCTAGGAAAATATGCATACTGTGGCTGTCAATATGTGGATGGAGGTATGCTACAGGCTTCTCCTATGCTGTGAAATAATGACAAGAGTATAAGATTATTAGTTTGGAACCATGCCCTGTCCTAATTCAGCTATACTAAAACACCCTCAGCCAACTATCACTATTGTTCCACAACAAAACACTGAAAATCTTTGATATCACAGAAACAGTTTTTTTTGTGTTCATGTTGAGTGGATGCCAACAAATGCTTCCTCTACATCCAAGCAAAACAGCATTTTTTCCCAATAGGCAAACCTATTAATTTGATGATAAAGTATTCCAGTACAAGGTAATCTGTCTTTTTAATAAATATTAGTGAAGTAAAAATGTTGTGTTTGTTGGTTCTGGCTAGCACTTACCTAACAAGCTGTCTCTGTTTCAAATCTTTTTCAGATGTGGATTCATTAAGTTTCTTCTGCTCAGTTTTCACACCAGATTCAAATGGCAAAGCCGTCATTACTACACCTGAGCGATTTGAGCCGGGTATTGGCAAAGGAAGAGGAAATGAAGCCGATCGGCTGCGGAGATCATTTGCAACCTTTACAGTGTCAAAAACACGTTTTGGCTGATACCTACAAGTTAACAAAAATGGTTAATATGTTTATTTATGTTTTGAGAGTAGCGTTCAGCACCAACAGTCACAAGTACCCAGAAGGAGAAAAAAAAAAAGTACCATACAGATTATGTTAAGATACAAAACATTTTGTATTTTTACATTTGGAAACAACATTAATTGAGGATGTGCCCTGAAGCTCAGTCATTTTGTGGAAGATCACCAGGACGTCATGTAACTGTCATGTTGTCCACATAGAAGTGGACAAAAAACAAAGACTTTTTGGGGTAGTAAAGGAAGACAGAAGAAGAAATATGCAGTGGGAGGGAGAGCGTGAATAAGAGAGTGAGTGAAAGAACCAACGAAAGTTAATTAAAATTCTGAGCTCTCTGCTTCGTTTTCATTTGTTTCGTTTGCAGGAATACATGCACCGTGTGAACTGAGCAGCACAGTTTTTTTTCTCCCATAGATTACAATTCATGGACTGTCCATGTTTTCGACTAACCTTTTCATCAATACAATATTATACTGTAGAGTTTATAGTATATTAAATCACAGGAACATTAGTGGATCAGAATGTAGAAGGGTCTTACTTTCTTTCCTCAAAGTTTAAACTTTCATCCATGCTTAGTTGTCTCCTCATAGTGCCTTCAATCTCAGCTGCTAAGGAATCCTTAGGGAAGAATGTAGGAGAAAATATTTATAGGGTGAACACACGTATACACAAATTGTTATTTCAGCATTTTACTATGCAATAACACATTAGAGGATATTCTTACCACTGGAATCACACAACATGACTGGGGCCTTCGAAGAAGAGACGATGGGCTGGCTTTGTTTCGCAGCATTTTCAATTCGTCCTGAGACTCCTGCAGCATTCCTTGGCACTCGGCATTCCGGTCCTGTAACTCATGGACCTGTAATCAAAGTAACACCAGTAAAAATAAAAGTATGCAGATGACAAAATGGTTATTATATTATCTTTATGAACAAACACCAACTGTATAGTGCATAAGAACTAAAAACAGAACTTCCTAACAAAATACAAACATTGGACTGTCAGCAGCAAGTCCCTTAGTCCCAGAAATATTGGACACATGTTGGGCAAGATGACAGAGTATAATGGTGGAAAGTCATAACTCTCATAAATACAAAAACATTATACGCATGAACAAAGATATGTACCTGAGTATTCAATGGAGAAAAAAAAAATGTAAAAAAATATATATATTACATATATACCGTATATTAGAAATGAGAAATGTGCCCTGAATGCTGGAAAATGGGATAAATTAATAGATTCCTGAATATTAGTGTATTGTATTACCAAATGGTAGCGTTCATTCAGAAAAAAATAATTCATTGTATTTGCCCCATTTCTTACTAAACATATCTGTTACCTCTTGTAACAAGACCTAAAAAGGGTAGGTTAAATGTTATATGCTGGCCTATTTGCCTAATGACAATTTTCTTTAGTTTTGCCTTTTTGGACTGATCTCTGGTGGCCAATCTATTTGCGTATTACATAGACCACTAACATTTTCTGGCTTCCAATTAAAATAAATGTTTACTTACGTATAATAAACAAAATGCGGACCCTCTCCTACAGGAAGCAACCCATCAATTTCATAACTTTTGGCACTCTTGGCAGACATCTGTCTGTTGGTTTTCTCTTACAAACCATATACCCTACTAACAATTCTTCATCCTTTATTATTCACTTATACATTTTCTATAAGAGATTTTAAAAATAAAACTTGTAACTACAAAAAAAGTGAAATAATTATCTTCGACAGATAGGGCCATGCGGCTTTGGTATCTATATTGTTAACCTCCTTCATTGAAATACCTTGTAACTGTTATTTCTAAGTTTCATGCCACACCAATTTGCTCTAATGCATAGGACAGGGAAAAAAAGAAAATTCAGATGTGATAAGATCTTACTTCAGCAGTCAGCTGCCTCTGTGCCTCCTTGGATGCCTGAAGGTGAATCTTTAACTCCTCTTTCTCTATTGCGCTCTGCAAGTTGAAGAAAGCAAGGGAAGAAGAAAAAATTACTTTTCGAACAAAAGAAAATAATTAAGAGAAATCTTGTCATTAAATACAAGCCTTCTCAGTTCCTCCAACTAGTTCCCACTCCTTGTCCTTTTCTCTTCTTTATTGACAAATGGCAGTATGTAACAGACCTCTATTTTCAAATATGAATATATAAAAGGTTTATTTTTACAAATTTAGTTATAATTCTATGAGTAGTAAAGAACAAAAATAAGAGCTACCATATATAGAAATTCCTAATATATCTATCTTAGTTTTTCCTGCATACTGGGGGATGTCAGGAATATTTTCCAGCTCTCATGATATCGGGGGGACAAAGAGAAGAGGATATTTCTCACAACATTCAATTACGGTATTTGCTCGATTATAAGATGACCCTCCCCCCAAGGGTTTTACTAGTAAATATTAATTCACATGCAAACTATTTTTTCATATTTAATAAAAACGATGAGAAAAATGCATTTATTTTTATTTGCCAATCTGCCCCCTAATTATGCACTCTGCCCCAAGATATGCCTTATACCCCCTTATATGCCATTCTGCCCCCAAGATAATGCCCTATACCCCTGATATGCGGTTCTGCCCCCAAGGTAATACCCTATACCCCCTTATATGTCACTCTGTCCCCAAGATATGCCTTATACCCCTATATGCCACTCTACCCCCAAATTTGCCTTATACCCCCATATATGCCACTCTGCCCCAAAATTTGCCTTATACCACCCTATATGTCACTCTGCCCCCCCTGATGTGCCAGAAAACTAAAAGAGCTCCCATTGATTATAACCAATCAGTGGCAAAAACAGCTGGAACACGGGAGGAGAAGAGCAGCTGCAGCTCCTAGTACTTGCATCTAGGAGCCAACTTTTTGCCTCAATAATGTTTTTATTTTCATTTATTACCGCCTGGTCTGCAGTTAAAGGATGTTTATTGGGACAATAACACATAAAACACAACATTCTTCAGTGCTGCACCATTTTGTACAGTTCTCCAGTTAACCTCTTCACGACAAGGGGTATTTTATACCATAAAGACTCAAGCTTGTATGTTTAACCATTATTACACTAAGGAACGATAATTCCATACAGTAACACACACACTAACGTCTTATGCTCACAAACACTGTACATGAGAATAGAATAATAATAATTCTACACTTATGTACACACGTGTCAACACCATACACTACACAATACACACTATATACTGAAATACACATTCATGCTAGTGGCCTACTGTAACATACACAACATACACACTAACACCACACTCTTATAAAACTGTACATACTGGCCAACACTATACATTTATAAACCCACACTAACACTATGCACATTTACACACTGACTCTGGTACTATACATTTACAGTACAGACACACTGTCTCGAGCACTATACCTACTTTTACACTACAATATACACTACTCTCCCTCCCACCTCGTGGAGACCTGGCACCCTATGCTTCCCTGCAGGGGCCCTGAGGCACCTAAAGAAGTCATGTAAAATGCATTACATGACCCGCTGAGCGCCTCACAGAACCCGTTCCACCGCACCCAAGCAGAATGGTGTAGTGTGCTGGATCCACAACGGCAGTTCTGGCCACTTTTGACCCCTTTGTCTTGAAAATCCCTGAGCGCCAGGAAGTGATTTCTAGTAAACACTGGGACCCAGTGCCAGGGGCTTCTAGGGCCCTGTAATAATCATTCTTCAATGTGGTTGTAGGGGATAGTAAACTGTCCCTTTAAGATCAGTAGTTAAAGAGAAATTCTATTACAGCTTTAAGTATAATTAATTTACTGAAACTACCTATATAAGGGCCACTAAGATTAGTTGCAAAAGGTGGATGAACTTGCGTTCTAAGTGAAATTACTGTCCCAAAGTTACCTCCTTTCTTGTCAAAGCAAGTTTACAAAACACTGCCTGAAACAACAGCTGTCTGCAACATATATGAGGAGATGCAGATTATTTTTAGCTTTCATTTATTAAGCACCAACAAATTACACAGTGCTGTACAATTTAAATGGGTCAGTTAACACATACATAACAAACATACAATATGGTGGGCTTTTGAGGGCCCCGCTCATGAGCTTACAATTTAAGGGAGTAGTATGGGTAATTGAAACAAGAGGAGGAGTAAAAAGATGGAATAGTAGCTCTCTTGTAGTATTAATTAGAATGAGAGAATGAGATGTTAAGATATTTATACATATACATATACACACATACATGTGTAATATCAGACATTGATGACTACAAAAATAATAAAAATAAAACAGTTATCTTTTTCCGAAGGTTCGCAGGCAAAAATGGATGTCCAAGAACATACCTCTCTTAGTTTGTGTTGAAGATCAACAATCTGTGATAGAACCGTTGATATTTCCTCTTGATAGCGAACAATTTCCTCAGATTTTTTATTCAAATCATCTGTTAGTTGACCAATTTGGAAATTGGATTCCCCTAGGCAAAAAAGAAACAAACAACGTAACACTGGGCACTCTACCATGAACCATGGACAGGGTTCTCTCTTTGTTCACAGATAAAACATGTTTACAGCTAGAAAGACATATGGGGTTGGTACAGGATAACAGTATATTGTGGAGGCCAATATGGGTTTATTATTAATCTGCAATAAACATGTTTGGGTTTACAAACTTTATTACCGAGACAGACATTATCACTTGCTTCTCCAAGTCAAAAGCATATAAAGCAATAGGTGTGGTCACTTCCATGGAAATCCTTATCACCTTTTTATATCGCAATTTATGAGCTCAAAAGACTTGCCAAATACCAAATTCACTTTAGAGTACAAAGTGTTTCAGTTATTTACCAAAATGGCATCACCAGGGTATGCAATATTTGGGTAGTTTTCAATTTCGACATGCCATAAGCTGACAATAGATACAATAAAAGGGATACGGCAGCCATCATATGCCGTTGTTCCTCCATTTATGCCACTACTGGAGAAGGTAGCGAGACATTCAGAGAGCGTGTGAGAGTGAATGGGAGTGTGAGATATCGTGGAGCCTCGTTTTCGGATATTCGTACAAATTGACTAAATCTGCAATTTTAGTGATATTGTCAATTGGCACGCACACACACACACACACGCGCACGCACACACACACACACATATACTTGCTAATAGGTCAGTCTTGCAGTATTGAAATGGGTTACTCGATACAGGCAGCAACTGGATTTCTAGAGACATACAGTGATTTCAGGAGGGCTCTATGATTAACTAATAAGCCCCACTCTTGTACTTACTTATTTCTTTTACACAATCAATGACCAACTGCTGTTCCTTTTCCTCATAGGTTAAGGTTTCTGTTTTCAGGTGGCTTGCCTGAGTTGGGAAAATAAAAAAGATTTACTGTACCAACAAAGATTATCAGTCCAGAAGGTTTACAAGACAACTGGTATGTGCTTTACAGAAAACAACCAGAATGGAAGTTTTCATCGTCTCCTTCAGAGTATCCAAATTCAAAATTCTACCTTGGCATTGAAGGAGCTAATGTGTACATAAACAGAGAAACCACAATAAACACCTGCATAACAAACTATAAAATGGCTGTAAGATAATAGCCAATTATGTTTATTTCAATGTTTTCTATAATATTTCTTTTGCTATGCAGAAAAATTAAGATTTTGGGAAGGCAAAGACTTCAGTGAGCGGTGATACTTTTGTGACATAACAGGCCACATGCAGGACTAGACAAAAATGATTTATTATTATTTATTGTTTTATGTAGCTCCATAATATCCCACAGCATTGTACAATGGGTAAATAGGACATAACATATATAACTATTTACATACTGTTCACAGGTGGTGTATGGCATTATTGGACATCTAGTTCAAGTGCAGTATAAAAGGACCACCCTCGAATACAAACACAACTGTCTACATGTTACTTTAGTATCTAAATAGCAACAATAGAGTGAAACAAATACATACAACTATCCCAGCAAATCCTGCTGTATTATAGGGCACAGATTGGTAAAGCACAGGCAGAACATTAACTTCCTTGCAAGATTAAATTCCTAGATCAACTTCACAAACAGGCCAACCGTGGTTTAAAATTGGGAGGTGACTCTTGAAAGGGACACTGAGATGTGTAGTTTTTCAATAAAATATATTTAAGTGACTTTATTGAAGGTTCCATACAGGCAGTTTCCGCATATTATACATAGAGGGCGGCTGGAATGAATAGTTTGGATGGTGAGGACACCCACCTGTGAGCGCAGGGCCAGGTTTTCCTCCTCCAGCTCCTTGAGCTTTCCATGCAAGTTGTCCAGTTGCAGAAGACTATGTGTCAGGGTGAATGAGTCATTGGAACGCAAAGGGGTAGAACAGCTGGAGTCTGTTTCACTCTCTTCTGAGGCAATGGACACAACTCTGAGTAGATCATCCTTCTTAGATAATTCATGTTGGAGTTGATTTATCTGTAATGCATTGGAAAGCAATATCATTGCTCTGCCATTTCAATTGTTAAAGGCAGTAAAGGTGGTATCGTATATCACTCAGTAAAGTTTTACACGGCTATAGACAAATCTTGTGATTTGGTGTACCTTCACCAATAATGGATTATTATCTGTTAACTGAAAATGATAAGGCGTACGACAGAGCTTAAAACAGGGTAATCTATTTTAAATGGATAAGAGGTATGATAAGGTTGGAATGGGATACAATGTAACAGTGTGGCAGCAGAATGAAATATAGATAATGCAGAGTATACATGAGCAAATACTCCTGAAATCTAACAACATGCACTGGATTGTGGGTTTGCTGAAGAATTAATGCATGAGGTATATTCACTAAGAGGAGGGCCACCCTCAGTAAGCTTCTGTCATATAAAGAATGTGGCTGGATGTCTACGACGCAGAATTAAATAAGTGAGAATTTTTTCAAACTCTCCTTACACACTGAAGGAAGCGCCAACACAGCCTTTTAGCAGCAGAAACTTGCCAATGTTGGACCTTCATAATGAACAGTGAAGTGAGTCAGGAAAACAGTACTGTATATATAATCTTTAAATCTGTTAAGGCTTGGCTTCTTCGAGTGGGTGAACATCTGATGGCAAACGTCCCGATTCCAACATGCAGTAAAAAAACAGACCTCTTAATAACCCTCCAACACATTCACTAAAATCATTTAACAGATTCCCAGGTATACACTTGAGCGATAAACACACAGCAGAAAATAGTACTGTTGAATAGACAAGCTATACTATATTATTATTATTAAACACTATAATACTATAGTGTTGCGTAGCCAAGGGGTTAGTCTTTCAAAAAGCACTTTCAAAAACCATTTACACAACTTTCTAACACTATGCAAAACAGCCTTGCTCGATCTATCTCTGCTTCATGGCATAGAGAGACCATTTTTACAAACACTTGCTTTGTTATCCGAACTGTGATTTGTTAATACAGGAATCATTTGGCGTGATATCTTAGAAGCTCACATTGCTTTCTTACATAGTAACCTATTTTTTTTTTTTTAATGATTATTCCCAACCCCTCTGTACTTATTTACTTCGTTTTACACTGCTCCAACTGCAATATAGATAGAGATCTGCAAGGCATCTTGTAGACCCCAGTGACATCATGGGGTAACTTTTTAAAAATTATTATTATATATAGAATTTATTTCTAATTTATTAGGGAGAAGTGTTTACATCTTATCTCCTCTGTATTGATCATGCTGTGATCAGCTTCACTTCAGGGGAGAGTAAGAGACCCCTCTCTTCAGTCCTAAAGCTGTCAGCACGGACCCATGAGGTTGTAAAGGTGTTAATGGAAATTAGGTGCACCGTCCCAATAAATATATTGTTATACAACATCAAAACATAAAAATATATTGTTCAGCAATAGACAGTAACATCTTATAATAGGATTTATAATATATAGTTATATTAGGATTTATTATAAATAGTAATAATAGGATTTTTATGCATTTTTTAAATGTTTTATATCTTTTTACGATTACTACTTTTCTTAACTTTTTTGCCTGGAGATCCCTTTTAGGTTTTTATAGACACCAGAGATCTCTTTTGCATCTAGATATTGTAATTATTTGAATTTTTATAACCTTCTAAATATTTTTATTTACACATTTTCATTTGATGAAGAGGGAAAAACTCTACACAGATCCTTCAGACTATATTGTGGAGGTACTCTTTTAAATTGACTACTGTGTACTGTGAATTTCTTCTCCCGGGCTCCCAAAAAACTAGTTGTGGCCAGAAATAGCTACATTAACCTTTGCATCGTTCCAGACCCTCAATGGCCAGAGAATCCAGAGCAATCTATTTTCCAATCAGTGGTAAACCTGGATGTAATCAGTCGGCGCAGCCCATCAGCTTCTCTTGCAGAAGTGTGTTGTCATTTTAAATATGCCATCAATTTTGACTTTGTTGAATTGCTGACTCCAGCAAACAGTTACTATTAAAAATAAAGCGTATATGTAATTCGATTTGGGGGTTCTCTTTGCAATGTCTTATGTGAAAATCAAATGGCAAATTCATGTGATTGGTTAGTTTTTTTCAGCACTGTTCCTGGCATTTCAATCGCTACTTTGGGGCAATTAAACGGAAGAGAACCCAGTAATGGATTTAACATATGATCAAGGCTTTAAAAGCAAACTCACGTGGTCTAGAGCCTGTGTTAACTGTTCTTCCAAAGACTCATTCTGCTCTGTCAAGAAGTGGTTTCTTTTCAGAAGGGCCTTTCCAATGCGAGCTGCTAGTTCCAGGTCCCTATCCCTCTGTTAAAAAAAGAAACAAAAAACATACAACAGAATTTACATTTACTGTACATTACGTATTTAACAACACAGGCTATCCTATAACCCTAAACCGGTAAAACCGTTTTTAGATCAGACCATACCACATGAAAAAAAAAAGTGTACCTAGAAGTAAGGCAAAAGGTGGCCACACCAAATACTTGACTTGATTTAGATTTTTCTTCTGTTAACTCACGTCATATTTTGTTAAATGATAAAAATAAACTATTGACATGTCTATTTCTGAAAGCATTTGCTGACAGTACTGTATATTTAATCTGTATATCTGTCAGGGCCTGACTTCTTCAGGTGGATGAAGATCTAATGGCAGCTGATTTGCTCAACAGTATCGCATTCATTAGGTCCGCAGTTTATTTTCTTTGTGACACCTATAGAAAGTGGGAAGAGATATGTCACTCTCTTAGCTTGGGCTTCCTTTTGCAAGGACAACGCCCGTGGAAACAGAGCAACACTGACTTCCAGCAATAGCTCTGGAAAGGGGAATAACCCTTAATTAACACAGAATACAAATACATATCGTGAACCCTGAATATCAAAGACAAGGTCCCCTGATGAAGGTGCACACCATAGCACTGAAACGCGCGTCGGGTTTATTGGGGTTGGGCACACTCACTTTTGGATCATGATTTAGCACCTAACTGCACTGGCCATGTTGTGCCAAGGAGATAGTTAGTTTTAACAATTATTTTTCCTTTTTTATTTTACCTTAGCTAATATTGAGTAGTGTTAGTAGCTAGACTGCTGCAACTAGGTTTATATTTGAAAGGCTGTTACCTCCAGCACAAAGTTGCATAATTCTTACCAGCACTACTACGCCTAGCAATGCTGATTAAGCTACTATCAAAATTAACCCTATATTCCACACTTGAGTTTAGAATTATTTTGATTAAGGAACCGTCTACTCTGATTAGTAACAATAATTCAGAAAAGATTCCTTCCTTTAATTCCTTAAATCATGGACACTCTTAATTTTTCCATACTTTTGACACTCAATCTTAGCAAGTTTTCAGATGAGAGGGTTTGCCTCTGGGGTTAATCTAAAAGGGTTATTTTGTTAGCCTTATAGAGGAGGCATACGCACTATTAGAGACATCAACTTCTATTTAGGATTATAACACTTATAGCTATTTCCTTCGCTAAGGTATTTAGACCACTATTTTAGTGGTCTATAGTGTTCATGCACCACGGTATATATTTATTATTATTTCTTCCTTTTCATCTGTATATACCTACACTAGCATTCAGGACCTTGTCTTTGATGTTCAGGGTTCACGATATTTATTTGTAACCTATAGAAAGTGACAGATTGTCAGCTGTTGTTAAAATAATGGCAGTTTGAAATCCAACACAGGCAAGCTTTACTGCTTCCAGAAAAAGTCATCAAGCGGTTGTAGCAAACATTCTGGCATGTGTTTTTTTTAACAATGCCATTATTATCCTTATTCCCACTACCCCTCCAAAGTCTTCTCACACTTGCTAAACTATTTTACAACCAACTCAAACTCCTGTGACCTGTACCTCATATTTTTCCTTAACCCCTTTACTGCTGCCCATGTCTCACTTAGATGTTTTGTGATTAGTATTGCTATTGCCTTGAAATAGGAGTATGGAACCGCTGCGGTCGGTGTATTTATGCATCAAGAGTGTAAGGGGTAAACCTGATAACGAAACCGTGGAGGCTATGTATAAAAACAATCAATCATTCTGCTGAGCACCATAATACCTAGTAATAATATCACTAGTTGGCCCAACTATACCTCTTTGCACTATACTTGCATTATCTGCTGTAAACTCAAACAAAACGGATTGCAAAAGAGTCATCTCTGTAAACCTGTTTATGGACAATGCGTGTCAAACACATCTATCCAGAATAACCCTCTACAGACATTTACCTGTTAACCAGTAACTCCAACATATATACTGAGGACACAAGAAAATATGCTTACTGATCTTACCTCTGCTAGCATATGGCTGAGCATATCACTGTCATTATAGCTCCTGCTCATCTGTTCCACTCGCTCGGAGCCAAGTACTGAAAAAGGAATTGACGGGTGACCGTTTTAGCAAGGGAGCATAAAACCGAGCAAGTCCAAATATGCAATATGAATATATATATAAATAGATATATTATTGAACCAAACCCAGTGAATTTGATTATGACTGACAAGTGAAAATCCTGCTTGTACATATATTAGTACACAAGGTTTCCATTAATACTCATGTCCGAAATCAAATCTGAACTCCCCGGAATACAAAGTTCTCAAGAAGCCAAAATGCTGGAGGGTCAAATGCTTCGATGTAACATAAACAGAGAGGATGGTAGATAAATGGAACAGCCTCCCAGCTAAAGTGAGGGAATTTAAACATGCATGGGATAGGCATAAAGCTATCCTGAATGTAAGACACAACCAAAGAACGATTAAGGTTTAAGTCCTTACACAGGAAGAATGGGCAAACTGCATGGACCATCAAATTCTATGTAAATCTTTATTAAGAGTTGGACCAACAATTAATAACCAACATGGGGTATGGTTTATCCAGGACCATAATAACAGGTGTTGCGAAAAACAGTCAAATAACTGGTAAGCAAATACATGTCTTTACAAAGAGAAAGGTTGAAAGTTACCTTGTGAACACTGGCTGGACTCCAGAGAGGAGGAAGGAACTTCTACAAAAGCTTAGAATTGGAACAAAAGAACAAGGTCAGAGAAAGAAAAGAAAGTATAAGTGAAGAAAGAAAGGGAGGAGAATACTTCTCTGTAGCCAGCACAACGTGCCATCATTGAGACAGATTAGAAAGTAAACAATATAATGTAGATGGGGTTTTGTCCTCTAGTCCTCAGATTCCTGCATGTTCAGAAATAAGCCAGACAGGAGAACTACACTGCATTGGCTATGAACCTTAATGGGTATCAGACTCACTGACTTTGCCAGTGGATTCAGTTTTAGAATTGCACATGATTAACAAGCAACAGAACTGGAAGCAAACAAGTCCCACCTGATCCCTACGAGAATTACATCGGCCATTGTAGATTAAGTGCAACTGAAATATAAATGTATAATTACAGTATGCCATCCACTAGATACTTTGCCACGTACTATCATAAGAGCCTTTAAGAAAGTAGACTGCTAGTAAAGGCGGTGGAAAAACTACAGTTAAAATGTTTGACAGCGTTATATCAGCCTCCTTACCCTTTATTCTCTATAATGTTCCACAGTACATCAATCCTGTAATAATAATGTTAACATTCTATGCAAACTCTCTGTAATTATAGTGGAGAATATGTTTGAAACCAATGTTTCCAAATATATAAGGGTATTTTAAAGTACAATATAATGTGCCGCTTATGCACACAGTGCAGCGAGTTATGTAAGATATAAAATTAAGGCATCTTAGATTTTACTGGTAAATGAAATCCAACAGTGATTCTATGTGGACACTTTGCATTTCACAATATAAATAACATTGATGGCAATGCTGGCATTATACCAAACCATGATAGCATATTATGTTTCGCCATCATAATATTGGAATTTTCTGGTTAGAGGTTAGTAACACACATATTTAGCTAATATAGGTAAAAGTTGCATGCGGTCGTCAGTCTTTTAGACTTGTAATAAATACATATTGATCTACCTATGCATAACCTTATTTAAAGATCCCAAATGCGATTAAAATAAGGAAATACAAGCACGTGATTATCCATTTATATATATTAAACCGCTTTAACGACTCAAGCTCACCTTGTAAAGTAAAGCTATTAAGAATCTCCTCATTTTGATTCAAATCCAGTTCATTTATATACTCATCCATGCTGCGTATATTTCAAGTGTGCAAAAGAATAGCATCTCCAGGTATTACATTTTAAGCCAGGAGCTGGTAGCACTCCGCAGACTGCTTGATTAAAGGTGCTAAGCACAAGTTTTATATGTCTGCTTGCATTTTCTATCAGATGCACGAGGCAATAAAAAAGGGCCAACCCTCTTTTGTTCTCTTAAAAAAAAAAAACAAGAACATGGAGCTGTACATAAACGTGACCTGTGTGCAGCAAGCTTTTATCAGCCACCTCCTGTCACGGCATTTGTGCTATCATACTATATGCAATGAATTCCACAAATGCTTAACTTTGTTTGTACGTAATAGGAGAGTAAGAGAGTGAGTACTGGAAGAAATAATCAATGCTATAACATGGGTTCTGTTTTGAGAGAAGAAGAGATTTAAATGCCTAGATGTTCGGGAGGGGTCTTCCAAATCTAGGTCCCTAGTTTTACCAGCTTTCATGCATACACATCTGCAGGCCCACTCAAGGTGCCAAGACGTGTTTAATCTTTACATACATGTTTAGTTTAGCAATCACCAGACTTGGTGTGGCTGAAGTGCCTCGATAGCGAAGCGTTCAGAAACACCGAACACCAACCCCAGGACGTGCTGTGACCGCTCTGGAGATTTTTAAAAAAAAAGGTAACATGTAAAAAAATTTTTTTTTTTTTTAAAAAAAGCCCCCTCCCCCCAAAAAATAAAATAAATATATATATACCATGCTCAATTATAAGAAGACACCCCAAAATTTGAATATTATTTTAGGAAAAAAAGAAAAAGCCTGAATATAAGTCTACCCTATAGGAAAATAAGTTTTACTAGTAAAAAGTAATTCACATGTAAACTATTTTTCATATTTAATAAAAACTATGATTGAGAAAAATTATTTTTCTTTATATTTCCTTTTATTTGCCACTCTGCCCCAGTTATGCTCATCTGCCCCCCAGATATGCCTTATATGCCACTCTGCCCCTCAGAAATGCCTTATACCCCCTATATGCCACTCTAGTTCATCCCTTTACTTGTGACTCCTGTTCCAGACTCCCTGGTGTCTAGTGGGGCAGCCACTTTGAAAAATGCACAATTTGAAAAAATGCAAATGTGGCCTTTTAGCCCCAAACAATCCGACAAACCCCTGCATGTGGCATATCACTGTACTCAGGAGGTGTTGCTGAACACATATGGTTTGATGGGGTAAATTGCAATAGACGGCTTTAAAGATATCTGAAATGGCACATGGAGGAAGAATTACCAGATTTGAGAAAAATCGTTTTGAAATAGCAAAATGCTACCTGTACTTATTGCCAATAAAAAAAAAAAGAACATTAGGTATTTTTAAACTCAGGACAAATAGTAGAATCTATTTAGCAGGTTTTTTAATTAGCTTTTATAGATGAATAAAAGATTTTTCAAGTAGAATTCAGAAAAAAGGTCTTTTTTTTTCAAATTTTTTCACCATATTTTATACTTTTTTTTGCTATAGTAAATTATGATACAATCAAATTGACATCTAAAGAAAGCCCTTCTTGTCCTGAAAAAAAACAATATATAAGTTGTGTGGGTTCAGCAAGCGGGAAAAAGAAAACAGCTAAACAAGAGCATCGCAGAAATGTTAAAGCCATCAGCCATTGTCACAAAGGGGTTAAACTGAACTGAATTCTTCAAGAGGATACCATTAACCGTGTCAGGGCAATGTTTCCATTTTTACACATTTTCGCCTATTTGTTTTTTATTATTGTTTTATACTGTGCTGTTCTGTATCAAACATATAAGTGTATATAGACCAAAGCTGTTTCACAATTTTCTTTTGAGATATTGTACATGATGTACAAAATATCCAAGGGTGCCATTATGTTGACCATAGCTGCATTTAAATGAAAGTATTGTGAACAACGGAAGAAAAAAGAAAATATAAAATATAACCTTTCACATGGACAGCTTCGTCAGGAGTAAAAGCTCACCGCTCTTATGCTGAGCTTTACGTTAGTTATGGGTTATCCTAATTTGGGCTTTTAGATAAATTGCACATCTTTGATATAGTATTGTGAACAATGCATTATTAATGGGTTTAATGACAACCTGTCCTTAAGGGGTTAAACTAATTAAAATTCCATGTTACTTTGTTGGGGGGAAAATGGGAATGAGAAATGGCAGCCCACATTTTATTGTTGTGAAGTCAGGTTTTGGCTTGGGTTTGTATGAATTTGTTCTCAGTTTCTGGTAGGAAAGAGTAGGGGTTAGATTAAAGTAGCTTTGTCATCAAAATTAAACTCAACTTTAATCAATACAGCATAAAATAAAATCTTTTACAATGGTCATCTTACTCATGTAACGGAAGGTATCCTCGGCCAGGACAGGAGACAGGCCTCCAAGACCGCTGCTTTGGTGTGTTGGGGATTTGATCCATTCTTGGTGGTCACAGAGGTACAATGAGTCAACTCTTAATTTGTACTGTGGTAGTTGGTCTTCTAGCATGTTAACCAGTTCCACTTCCGGGACGCCCTCACTGGCATAGACATCTGTAAAGGGAAACAGCACTGTACATAAGGGTTCATGTCTCACATTCAGGAGGCAAATCCATGGAGGGGTGGTTAGTGGTTTATTGTAAATTTCAACTGGTAATTGCTTGCACTGGGTGTTGGCGTGTGCGGTGTAGTTTTGGTGATACGGATATGTCAGACTCAAAGGGGTTTAATGCCATATACATTAAGACACTATAACCAAAAGTACAGAGGGTCATAATGTTGCTTATGAATAATAGGCAACATTGCATGCTGTACTTCTCATACAATAAACACATGCTTTTATACATAGCAGGTTTCAAAATCTTTTTTTTTATTAAAATTAATTTTGCACCCTTACCATTGTGGGATGCAGTGTCTCCGTGGTAGAGATTCATGAGTTATCTTCAAGCTCCAGAAGGCAGATTTTGCATGTTTGTGTTCAACCTCTATTTTGGCAGGCTTTGAAACTAAGCTGTGCCTTTGGTTTACTTCACCGGATCTGTTTGGCTGTGGCGAGTTCCGTACTTGCTGTCTGTAAAGGTGCTCAGAACCTTGTATCCTTGGCACTGAGTGATCATGTTAAAGTCAGATATATTTCTTTACCTTTCATGGAGGCTCTCCACCATTTTCAACTGAAAGGAAAAGCGCTGTGAATTAAAACCTGTAATACTGAAGAACAAGCAAATGCTTAAAGAGACAGGGCACCCATCATACACGCTTTAATGTATCGGATAGGTGCATGGTGCTTTTAGAATCTCTCCTTGCAAGGGGGATAACACAAGATTTTACTGAATTTGCCCACCACCCAGCTATTTCCAGGTCTAACAAATCTACATGCATTACTACAATTACTGCCAGTCTGCTGCTCAGACCCCTGTGCTTCCATCCCCATTTCAATGACACTTGCAGACCACAAAAGTTTGCAAGAGGTTAGCAGCTTCTACTTCAAGTAAGTGGCTATTTTTGTTTTGGTTACGAAGAATATATATAAAAGTACTTTAACCCCTTAAGGACAATGAGCAGTCCCTAAACCCATTGAAAACAATGCATTTTGAGCCCGTACATGTACGGGCTTTGTCATTAAGGGGTTAATAGGCATTCTTCATGCGTGGGGCTGTAAGGGACAAAAATACTATGTTACTACATTAAACACTTTGCTATAGTTGTGCCACAGTGCACCCAATTCAAGGAAAAACGTAAACATGAATAGGTATATAAAGAGGCCTTCAGCAACAGACTATGTAATAGACCTGTGCATTTGTTTTCGTACAAACTTTATTAACGAAAATTGTTTGTACGAATCAACAAAATCAAAGACGATCGCTGACAAAACTAACGAAAACGAACTGCAAAAATTACAGATTTGTTTTGATTCATTGCCACGTGCAGCCGCCATTACAAGCAGTTTTGGGGCTTCTTGATAAGGTAAAGTGGGAGGGACTATTTGTAGGAGGGTACATATCAAAATATGTTGGTGGTCTCATTGATTGTTATGGCTGTGATTGATGGGTCCAACAACCTGTGAAACCTTTGCACTCTGGCCAATCAGCATTTACAAGGGGAAGGGACAATCATTATATATATATATATATATATATATATATATATATATATATATATATATATATAAGCATGCTGATGCCATTTTAACTTGTCAGTAGCAGCAGTTACAGATTGATGACAGTTGGAGTGTAAGACAGTGACAGCTTACCAGAGGCTGAGATTGATGCTCATTACTCACATACCATACTGCAAGTTTATTTTAGTGCATACAATTTACTGTTGTGGGGAGGATTGGAGAAGCTGTAGTGACTACTGTAGTATATTAACAGGGACTGTAGCAGACATTTTCCCCCTGTTCCTGAGTAGAGTTTAGTTAATTAACCCCTTCCATACCGGCGTTCTTACTTCATCTTCCCTGCAGTTTTATTTAAATATTTTAATTCCTCGCTCATGATTCGCTTCAAAGTGATCACGTGCACGGAATTGAAGGGGAGTGGCTGCTACGGATCGCTGGGGACACCCAGCGGTCAGTAGCAGCCGCCCCTCACGATCCCAGCATCCATAGCGACGCTGGATTGCGCATCATCAACGACGTACCTGTATGTCCCGGTCTGTGGGTGACACCCAACCAGGAAGTACCAGGTACATCACCGGTACGGACGGAGTTAAGACAGTTGCCCAGTTATGCGACCAGCCAAACCTCCTATTTGTGGACAAGCCAATTTTTTATTATCTTTCTATCATATCATCTATTCTTTACTGATAAATATTGGTGACAAAAAACGGCATTATAATATATAATATTGAGGAAATCCATTGCTGTTACATGGGGCTGCATCTGCCAGTATGTCACTTGCCCAGGCCCATTGCTCAAATACTACTGCAACTCTTTGACGGTCGTTACTGGGGGAATCTTTTTTTTAAATTCTATATTGGAGAAATCAAGTTCTGTTCCACGGGGCTGCATGTGCCTATCATCTGCCAGCGTCCACCTGCTCAGGCCCAGTGCTCTACTGCTGCTGCACCTCTTTGTCCTATCTCTGGGGGAGCCTTTTTTTCTTTGACTTGTATAATGAAAGACGCATCCAAAATGTGTCAGGAACCTCCCCTTTTGGGAATTCCCTCTGAATGTCGTTCCAAATCAAAAACCTCCGAATTTCATCCGAACGAATGGCCGGAAAACAAAATGTGTTGCCCTAAAAGAAATGCAGCAAAAACTAAACGAAAATTTGGTCCAAATCGATTTTGCTCGCCGTGCGCATGCCTATTTTTGAAGCAAAGCTCAACTATCACTCAGAACATAAGGGTTCAGAAAAATTTGAGATTGTAAAGTAATGCCATCTGCTGGAGAAAGAACATATTTATAGAATGATAATACCTGTGAACTGCATTCTCTGGCAGTCACACAAATATTATTTGACAAACGCTGGTGGTAGAATTAGTGAATGGAAAGACTTAAAATAATAGCATTTGAAACAGGAAGATTCTTCGTGTTGTGTGTCTTCGTATACGTTTTGCCGCTGCCATGTTCGTATGTTCGGTATTCGGGCTGAACAACGAAAACGCACCCTTCGTGTTCGATTTCATGTTCGCCCGAATATGAATGCACAAGTCTAATAAATAACCTGGGGTGACTAGTTTTCAAAAATACATAGTTACATAGTTATATAGGCTGAAAAAAGACATACGTCCATCAAGTTCAGCCTTTCCTATATCTGTTAATTTGTTGCTGTTGATCCAAAAGAAGGCAAAAAAAACCAGTTTGGCTCTTTCCAATTTTGCACTAACCAGGGAGAAAGATTCCTTCTTAACCCCAAAATGGCAGTCAGATTTCTCCTTGGATCAATAAGCTGTCTCCCCATAATTAAAGATTATATCCCTGAATATTATGTTTTTCCAAGTATCCATCCAGTTGCAGTTTAAACGTCTGTACAGACTCAGATAAAACTACCTCTGCAGGCAGAGAATTTTAAGGCAAGACAGGAGGCTCCTATTTTGCTTTACTTCCTTTACTGACACCAACAGCAGCAAAGAAAGAGTTAAGAAACAAACGTCAACAACCAATAGAAACACAGCATAAGGCAGGTATATAAGCCCTCAGGAAACCCCCTTCTTCCTCTTTCTTTGCTGCTCACCAACGGCTGTTCAGGTCAGTGTATCTTCAATTGGGAGTTATCTTCTCCCTGATTTATTGGCTCTCTGGTGTGTTTATTATTTAATTCCATTTCTTTATTTTATTTATTCCGGTTATAACTGTCCGCCCTATCCGTATGTTTTATTGCCTTTGTTTCTCGGTGTTTCCTCCCTTCGTCAGGACCGGTTCTATTTCCCGGCCTACGTCTTTCCTCCCCTTCGGGGGGAGGATACTCGTTTCTTTTTCGTCCCCTTACCTTTTAGTTTTGCCGGTTTTCCGTCTTACGGGCGGCTGCCAGTCTTGCGGTCTTCTCTCTCGCGTCCGGCGTCGGTCCGGCTGCTTCTCTTTTTATTTCTTCGTCTCCCGTTCGGTCTTCTTGTTTGGGCGGCGAGATCCCGCCTCGCGAGATCTCGCCGCCATTTTGTTGGTTCCGTTTCGCGCGCTCGGCGGCCATCTTTGGTTTGGCGCCTGGTTTCGCGTTTTGCCAGTCCTCGCTCGTGGTCTCGTCGCCATTTTAGTTTCTTTCCCGGCATTTCTCAGTTCTCTTCTGTGTTCCTGCCGGGGCGCACACTCGTTTTTTCTTCTAGTTTCGGTGAGATCTATGTGATCCCTGCTGTTGGAGTTTTGGGTCAGGATTTAATCTCCTGCTATCTGCTTTAGCTTGGTGCCGTATCAGTGCTTATATTTACAGGCTGAGCCCCTGTATTACCGTTTGCCATTTATTTACAGGCTGAGCCCGTCATTTACTCTATTATTTTACCAGGCTGAGTCCCTGTGATATTATATACAATACTCTAGGTGTATTTTTTATTTGCTGGGCGGTCATTTTATCAGTGCAATACCATGTCTCAGGATAATCTCCCTTCGCATGAGAATTTTATGGCCTGGTTGGAGACTAAATTCTCTAGTTCCATGGACGCATTTATGTCAAAAATGGCGGCCAATTTTCCCCAAGGACCTGCTCCTGAGTCCGCTGACCCGGTGAAGGTTCCCTCGGATTCTGATTCTGATAGGTCAGAGGAAGAACAGGCCAATGTGAAACGCCCTTGGAAGGGCAACAGCGTATCCGCTGGCAAAGGTAAAGCCCCGGCCAAGCGCCCTAAGGTATCTGAGGCTCCCCATACCTCTGGCCTTCGACTCCCCGGGGAGGATAGTACACGGCAGGAGCCGTTATCCATTCTTGATGAATGGCGGGCTGATTCTTCTAATGAATCTAATGCCTCTTTAAATCTGGGTTCGTCCAGAGATCTAGACTCACGCTTCATTCGTGAGTACCTGGTGGATGAGCCCCACCTGACCGACCTCCAGCACACATCAGGTGTTTCCCAACACACGGCATCCTCGACCACGGATCTTCCAGTTTTGGATCCTACTGGATCCTCTCTTTTCGATCCCAACTTCATGCGCCACCCCAGAACCACCGAATGGTCCCCTCCCGAACATATTGCACTGTATATACACAAATGGTTGCGTAAACCTCTTCCCAAAGAAGCGCGCAACAAACTCAGGGCCGAGTGCCCTCGTCCTTCCATCCCGGACAAAGTCGCGCTTACCCCGGAGTTCGACCCCAAAGTGGTCGCATTACTGGCGGCTAATAAGAGGGACCCTAGGAAGGGCCTGGAACAGGGCTTAAAAACAGCCCAGGATAAATTGTTGGACCTGGTCGGTCCGGTTACTCAGATACTTTCTTTGGCGGACAAGGCTTTTCTCCAGTCTTCTCCTCTGGATCCTAAGACCATTAGAGACTGGGCGCTTAGAGTGGTGTGTCTCTTGGGCAATGCCAATGTCGCCATCGCGACGGAACGGCGTAAAGCAGCCTTGCTTCGAATGGATCCCCGCCTGGCGGAGCTCGGCGCTACAGACCTCGGAGCAGCCGCAAACGGGTTACTCTTTGGGGACGCATTTGTGAAGGAGTTGAACCGCCACGTGTCCCTCCTGACTTCTTGGAACAAGGCCAAGTTGTCTATGAGGAAGGTGTTCCAAACGGGGCCTCGTTTTTCTGGCAGGGCTGGACGACCGCGGGGCCGGGTCGCCAGCCGTTCCTCCTCTCAAGGCTCCCGCCAGTTTTACCAAGGCCATTCGTCCTTCCGGAACCCCTTCCAGCAGAGGCCCTTCGTTCAACGAGGAGCTCCTAGAGGCAGAGGCGCTTCCGGATACTCCAGAGGACGCTCCGGTTTCGGTAAGTCAGTTTTCTGTTTACCCTTCTTCCCCTCCTCGGGTCGGGGGTCGGATCTCCCTTTTTTCCCACAATTGGGGGTGGATTTCTTCAGACCCATGGATCCTTCAGACTGTCCAGGGTTTCCAGATCGATTTTGTGTGTCCCCCCGTTCAATCCCGCATTCCGCTTCTGTGTCGCAGGTCCGCGGTCGATCAGGCTTTAGTGGAAAGGGAGCTTCGCGCGTTGCGGGACAAGGGGGCTATTCAAAGGGCGCGGGGTCCCATCGGCTTCCTCAGTTCTATCTTTCTGGTGCGCAAGCGCTCCGGAGAGTTTCGCCCGGTTATCAATCTCCGGGCCCTCAACGCTTTTGTGGTCTATCGCCACTTCAAAATGGAGGGCATCCATCTCCTTCGGGATCTCATGACGGAGGGCGACTGGTTCACCAGACTGGACCTCACGGACGCTTACCTGTCCGTTCCTATCCACCCAGATTTCCGGCGCTTCCTTCAGTTTCGCTGGGGCAGAAGCGTCTGGCAGTTCAAGGCTCTGCCTTTCGGCCTCAGTTCAGCCCCTTGGTGCTTTACCAAGTTGCTGAAACCGGTGATGGCGCTTTTTCGCTCCAGGGGCATCCGGTGTATCGTCTACCTCGACGACATCCTCCTTTTCTCCAACTGCAGGGAGACTCTTCTCTCCCACACGGACTTCGCGGTCCATACCCTTCATCAGCTAGGCTTTGTTGTAAACACACTCAAGTCCGAGCTGTCTCCGTCCCAACGCATTATTTTCTTGGGGTTCGAGATAGATTCCAGGGAGGCCGTTCTTCGACTCCCCAGGTCCAAGATCGTGGCCATTCGGAAAGAGATTCGTTCTCTCCTCCGAAAAGACTCCTGTTCCCTTCGGCTCCTTGCGCGGGTGGTAGGTCTCCTGTCGGCGTCTATCCAGGCGATATTCCCGGCTCCCCTGCATTATCGGGCCCTGCAGCGCCTCAAGGCGCGTCATCTTCGCAGGCTCCCGTCCTACGATCAGTCGGTTCGGTTGACTCCCGAGGTTCGCCAGGAACTCCTGTGGTGGCTTCGTCACATGGAGGCGTGGAACGGTCGGGCGATTTTCGGCTCTCAGCCGGACTTTGTTCTCGAGTCCGACGCCAGTCTTCTTGGCTGGGGGGCTGCGTCCGATTCGGCGGCTACCGGAGGTCTCTGGTCTCGCGAAGAGCGGGGCCTCCATATCAATTGTCTGGAGTTAATCGCTGGCTCTTTCGCGATCAAAAGCTTGGCCAGGGATCGTTCAAATTGTTGTCTCCTTCTCCGCATGGACAACGTCTCGGCGGTCCGGTACATCAACCGGCTAGGGGGCGTGCGCTCCAAATTCCTTACCGAGGTGACGAAGGAGATTTTCGACTTCTGTCTAGCCCGCAATATCTCATTGCAGGCGGAGTACCTTCCGGGTTCAGAGAATCTCCTGGCGGACTGGTTCTCCAGACACTGGAGGGACGCGAGCGATTGGCGTCTCGACCACCAGGTCTTTCAAACGCTCCATCATTTTCGAGGTCCTTTTCATCTGGACCTTTTCGCATCTCGCACAAACCGCCAGACGGAAGCCTTCTTCAGCTGGCTCCCGGATCCGGAGGCCCTGGCGACGGACGCGTTCTCTCAAAGCTGGCCGATCTCCGGTGCCTACGCGTTCCCTCCCTTCGCTCTCATTCCTCGAGTCATTCTCCATCTACGTCGGGCAGGGACCTCTGTGGTCCTGGTGACTCCTCTTTGGCATTCGCAGCCGTGGTTTCCAGCTCTGCTGGAAATGTCGGTTCTCGACCCCCTGGCTCTTCCCTCCCATCCATCCCTCCTTGTCGGTCCGGAGGGTCAGTTTCACCCTCTGGTTCTGGAAGATCGCTTGCTGCTCGTGGCGTGGGCGATCTCGGGGGACCCGGTGCAGGCTCGGGTCTATCGGAGGCGGCTCAGTCCCTGCTCCGCGACTCTTGGGCTCCAGGTACCCGAAAGTCTTACGGGTCGGCTTGGCGAAGCTGGGCTTCTTGGTGCTTGGGAGTTATTTGGTGCAGGGAAATCGTATCGCACGATCAACGTTTTTCGGTCGGCTATCTCTTTCGGTCACGTTGGTTTTTCCGGCGAGCCGGTAGGTAGGGCTCCCCTGGTTTGCCGTCTTTTGCGGGGTGTTCGTCTTTCCCGGCCTCCGGCTCCTCGCTACGACTCCTTTTGGGATGTAGCGGTGGTTCTGGAGTTTCTCCGGCGCTGGCCGGATAATGATTCCCTTTCTCTGCGGCAGTTGTCTGCTAAACTCACCTCCCTCTTGTGCCTATTGTCGTTTCGCAGGGTGTCTGACGTGCGGGCGTTTGATTCGCATCACGTTTCTTTTTCCCCCGAGGGTGTTTCGTTCCGAGTGTTTCGGCGGACTAAGTCGTTTTCCTCCTCCGTGTCTTATCCTTACCTCGTAGATGATCCTCGGCTTTGTGTAGCCAGGTGCGTTCGCTCTTATCTTTCTCGCACTGCTTCTGTTCGTCCTCCTTCGGTCTCCCAACTCCTTATCTCCTACGTGAAACCGTTTCAGGCGGTTTCTTCTCCTACGTTGGCCCGATGGGTTCGCTGGCTCCTCTCCTCAGCTGGGGTCCAGTCCTCTTTTGGGGCCCATTCCGTTAGGGGGGCGGCTGCCTCTGGTGCTCTTCGTGCTGGGGGGTCTTTGGGGGATATTTTGAGGGCGGCAGATTGGTCCCGGGCCTCTACCTTCAGGGCATTTTATTTTCGGCCCGTATCGTCGGCGGCGGTTGCGCTAGTATCTGGCGTTAAAACTGCAAAATAGGAGCCTCCTGTCTTGCCTTAAAATTGGAAATTATTCTAGTCTTGATGCCCGAATAATTATAATTTTAATAAAGACAGGAGGCGAGTATTTTCCCTCCTCACCCTATCCCTTTTTAGATTCTTCTTGGGTGAGTATTTATAGAGTCATATGTTTTGTTTATGTGGCTGTGTTTCCCCTGTTTATGGTATATTGCCTTTGAGTCTTTTATTTGTCCGGGTTTTGCCCCTCTGGATTTTACTATGGTTTGCTGTCATATGTCTCTTTTTCTTTCAGCGTGAATTCTGCTGCTGGAGGTCTCCGTCCGGATGATCTCTTTGGGACACGTCTTTTCCTGTTGGAGAGTCCCTGAGTCTGGAGTCCCGTTCTGGTTCCTACTCCGGTTGGGTGCTACGTTGCGGTTGTCTTACAGCTGTTATTGGTTCCTGGTTCCTGGTTCGCAGGCAATGAAGAGGAAGAAGGGGGTTTCCTGAGGGCTTATATACCTGCCTTATGCTGTGTTTCTATTGGTTGTTGACGTTTGTTTCTTAACTCTTTCTTTGCTGCTGTTGGTGTCAGTAAAGGAAGTAAAGCAAAATACTCGCCTCCTGTCTTTATTAAAATTATAATTATTCGGGCATCAAGACTAGAATAATTTCCAATTCCACCTCCTTATTGTCCTTACTGTAAAAAACCCTTTCCTCTGCTTTAGACTAAATCTCCTTTCTTCCAGTCTGAACGCATGACCATGTGTCCTATGCATAGTCCTGTTTATGAACAGATTTCCACACAATGGTTTGTATTGGTCCCAAATATATTTATATAATGCTATCATATCCCCTCTGAGGCGCCGTTTTTCTAAACTAAACAGATTTCAATTTGTTAACCTTTCTTCATAACTATAGTGTTCCATTCCTTTTATTAATTTTGTAGCCCGCCTCTGCACCCTTTCTAGTGCTATGATATGCTTCTTTAGAATAGGTGCCCAAAATTGCACAGCATATTCAAGGTGCGGCCTTACCATTGATTGATGCCCCTTTTTTTATACACGACAATACCTTACTGGCCTTAGCAACTGCTGACTGACATTGCACATTGTTGCCTAGTTTGTTGTCTATAACAATTCCCAAATCCTTCTCATTTGTCGTCACCCCTAATTCACTGCACTTCCTACCCCGAAGTGCATAACTTTGCATTTATCTACATTGAATTTCATCTGCCATTTGTGTGCCCAGTCCCCCAGTCTATCTAGATCCCTCTGCAGCACTGTAATATCCTGCTCTCACTGTAATACTTTACCTAGTTTAGTGTCATCTAGTACTTCGCATAGGGAGAAGCAACTTCCCATCCCCTACATGGGATTCTCACTAATGGAAAGCGTTCCCACTGAAATCAACTGGAGTGCTTTCCACATGTGTGTGGTCTTCGAAGACCCCCACGTCCAGTGTTTGCCAAGCCAATGCTGGAGCTGACTGGCGGTAGCTATATCATGTGCAATGAGATGCGTTCGACTGACTATGAGACTAAGATCCAGATCCCCCACAGCGCTGCAGGGGACCTGGATCCTCCTGTTTTATGCCCCCATTGAACACCTCCCTCAAACTTACCGGCGCGTCTGACTTCCTGGTGTGTAGTCGGGGCAGCGGGTAGACGGCTACGCGATTCGCGTAGGCAACTTCCGCTGCAGCCAGAAGGAGGTGCCGTTAGCAGCAGGGGTTGTCTGCGTCCACCGCGCAGACTTTCCCCAGCTGTCAGTAATTCAGACATCCCCGCACCGCTGCGGGGAACTCTCAATTACAGCCGGAGGGTGTATGCGCGAAGGACGCAGACAACCCCCGCTGCTAACCGCACCTCCTTCCGGCTGCAGCGGAAGTTGCCTACGCGAATTGTGTAGAAGTCTACCCGCTGCCCCGACTACACACAAGGAAGTCAAGCGCACCGGTAAGTTTGGGGTGTGTGTGGGGGGGTGTTAAATGGGGGGGCATAAGGCATTTCTGTAGGCAGAGTGCTCTATGATATGCCTTTTAACCCCCTTAATGCCACTCTGCCTTCAGATATGCGTTTGAATCCCCTTTATGCCACTCTGCCTCCAGAAATGGCTTTTAACCCTCTATACGCCACTCTGCCTACAGAAATGCCTTATACCTCCCTATATGCCACTCTGCCCCATAATATGCCTTTTAACCCACTAAATGCCAGAGTGGCATATAGGGGTATAACGCATTTCTGGAGGCAGAGTGGCATGTAGAGGGTTAAAAGGCATATCATGGGGCACAGTGGCATTTAGAGGGTATAAAGCATTTCTGGGGCAGAGTGGCAAGCAGAGTTTTCCAACCTGCCCCCCAGTTATGCACATCTGCCCCCAACTGGGGGGCAGGTTGGAAAATTAAAGGAAATAAAAACAAAAAATATATATTTTTCTCAATCATAGCTTTTATTAAAAAAAACGGACATTTTTTACTTACCGTAAATTCCTTTTTCCTTAGTCCAGTGGCAGTACAAGTGGGTAGTAATCTTCCTCGGGACAAGTAGAATCTAAAAGTGAATAAATAGTTAAAATGTCCGAAGCCCCTCCTCCTTACCCATAAAAACCGGCACCTCTCCAAAGATGGCAGTTAGTAACAAGAAACACATAAATGGATGCAAAATAAAGTTTATTCTCAACGAAGGGAGGGAAATCTGTACTGCCACTGGACTAAGGAAAAAGGAATTTACGGTAAGTAAAAAATTTCCGTTTTTCCTGTCATCCAGTGGCAGTACAAGTGGGATGTAACAAGATCCCGGAGAAGGGGGGGAAAAATGCCTAGGAGACAACAGCTCGAAGCACCTTGCGCCCGAAATCCGCCGTATAATACGTATAAACGTATAAACGTATTGAACGAGGACCAGGAAGCCGCCTTGCAGATCTCTTCAGGAGAAGCCGAAGCCTTTTCAGCCCAAGAAACAGACATGGCTCTAGTGGAGTGAGCCCTGACGGGACACTGAAGCAACTCGCCATTGGCCTGGTAGGCCATACGAATGGTGTCAACAAGCCATCGAGAAATGGTAGCCTTTGAAGCCGCCTTACCAGCAGAATGACCAAAAAAATTGACAAAAAGGTGGTCGGTGGTACGGAAGGATGAAGTACGCTTGAGATATATGTCCAAAGCCCTTTTAACATCCAAGGAATGCCATTTACATTCGTCCGGGGAGGAAGGAGACGGAAAAAACGAGGGAAGAACCAATGGTTGATTGATACTCGCCCTGGAGATGACTTTCGGAAGAAACGAGGGTTTTAAATGCAACACAACCTTGTCCTGATGGAAAACAGTGAAATCTGCCGAAGACGAGAGGGCTTGAAGTTCCCCCACTCTCTTGGCTGAAGTAATTGCCACCAAAAAAATCGTCTTGGGGGAAAGGATCTTCAATGAAACTTCCTTCAATGGTTCGAAAGGAGCCGAACAAAGAGCCCGCAGGACGAGAGTAAGATCCCAGGTAGGAAAAGGAGACCTTGACGGGGGACGCCGAATGGTCGCGGCTTTAAAGAAACGTCTTACCAGAAGGTGAGAGGCCAAGTCTGAAAGAAAAAAATGGTTAAGTGCCGAGACCTGACCCTTTAAGGTAGAAACACTGAGACCTGAATCTAAACCATCTTGCAAGAACTGCAGAATAGAGCTGACATTCTGAGGGAAGACAGTCAAACCTCGAGAAGAGCACCACAGAAGAAATTTTTTCCAAACACGAAAATATATCCTGGATGTAGAGCGTCTTACAGAATTCAACAGAAGATCAGAAAGGTCACCGTCAACACCTTGGTTCCGCAGAATCATCCTTGCAAAAGCCAGGCAGTCAACCGAAACATCCGAAGGAGGTCTGGAGGAAGCTCCCTGTTGTCCAACAAAGGCTCCGACGTCGGAAGTTCCCAGGATGCCAAGGTAAGTTGTCTGAGAAGGGCAAACCAACTTCGACTTGGCCAGCAAGGCATGATGGCCAAGACCCTGGCCCTGTCTGAGCAAATCTTTTGGAGAATTCTTGGGATCAAGGCTACCGGAGGAAATATGTAGGCCAAACGGAAATTCCATTGAATTGAAAGGCCGTCCAGAACCTGAGGAGAATCCAGCCTGTTGGACGCAAAAACCGGCACTTTCCTGTTTTTTCTGGTAGCCATCAAGTCTATCTCTGGAAGGCCGAATCTTGCCACCAAGATGGAGAAGGTCTGTGCGGTCAGGGACCACTCCGCCTGAGACCACTTTGCCCGGCTGAGGTCGTCTGCAATAAGATTGTAGCAGCCTCTGATGTGGGTTGCCGAGATGTCCTGCAGATGTTGTTGGGACCACTTCATTAAAACAGAGCACAGAACCTGAAGCTTTCGTGTTCGCGTTCCCCCTTGCTTGTTTATGTAAGCCACTGTCGTAGCGTTGTCCGACTGGATTCTTACAAAACGACCCTCCACATGGGGCCTGAAAGCCATGAGGGCCAGAAGGACTGCCTTTAATTCCCTGTAATTTGAAGACTGATGAGAATCTTCCGGAGACCAAATTCCCTGTCTGAAGAGGCAACCTAAATGTGCCCCCCAGCCGATTCTGGAGGCATCCATGGTTAGAGTTATCCAATGTCGGGGTTGGAACGAGAGACCCCCGGAAAGATGGGTTGATTTCTTCCACCAGTTCAGCTGAGATAGAACTTGGCGTGATATTGTGAAGATTGCGTCTAAGTCTTCTTCCCTTCTTGACCAGTTGGAAAGGATCTGCCACTGTAAGGGACGCAGCTGAGACTTTGCCCAACGGACCGCAGGGATGGACGCTGTAGGAACACCCAGGACACTCATAGCCCTTCTGACAGAGCCGGTAGGATTCCTTTGAAGAAAGGAAATTTCCTGTCGTATCTTCCTGATCTTTGATTGCGGGAGGAAGATGTACTGGGAAACTGAGTCCACCATCAACCCCAGGAACTGGATCCTGGTGGAGGGAAGGAGATTGGATTTCTCCTTGTTGATGATCCAGCCATGTTGTTCTAGAAAATGAACCGTGGTGTCCAAGTCTGCCAGAAGTTTTTTTGTAGAGTTGGCCTTGATGAGCCAGTCGTCCAAGTATGGTACGATAGCGACACCCCGGAGTCTTAGGCTTGCCGTCAAAGGGCACAGGATCTTGGTAAAAACTCTTGGAGCCGACGAAAGACCGAATGGGAGGGCTGTGAATTGAAAGTGATAAATTCTCTTGTTTACTCGAACCGAGAACCTGAGGAACTTCTTGGACGCGTCGGCCATAGGCACATGAAGATGTTCTCCATACGGAAATGTTGATAGCGTATACAACTGTTGACCCTCTTTAGATCCAAAACCGGACGGAAGGAACCGTCCGGCTTTGGAACCAGAAAGAGACGAGAGTAGACACCCTGGAATCTGTGACGAACTGGGACCTTCTCTATGACTCCTTTCCGTAGCAGTGTGAGGCATGCTGAAAACAGGGCTACATTTTTGCTTTCCGCAGGATATGAGGAGATGAGAAAGCGGCTCAAAGGAGGTCGAAAAAACTTGATTTTGTATCCCTCCGCAATGATCTTCCGAATCCAAATATTCTTCCTCCTACTTTGTCAGAACTTCCTCTTTTCTTGCTTACCAGGACGTTCTTGGAATTTCCTATCTCCGTAGGGACGACGAAAATTCTGAGAGCGGGAAGACTGGAAAGGTCTGGCATTCCGATAAGGGTATTTACGATTCCATTTGATCCTTCTATCTTGAGGGAGAGCTCGTTTGGTATCCGACATCTGTCTGATCAGGTCTTCTAGCGGAGCTCCAAACAGCTTTTTCCTCTCAAAAGGTAAATCACATAAAGAGGCCTTGGATGCCGAATCCGCTTTCCAGGATCATAACCACAGGGCTCTTCGTGCCACTGAGGACAATCCCATAGTTCTGGCCGATAATTTAAGAGATTCGTGAGATGAATCCAACAAAAAACTATTGGAAAGCTTTAACCTGTTAAGGAGTCTGGAAATCTCAGAATCTAAGTCATCGGAGAGACATTCTCCCAAGGCGTGAATCCAAATATTCTGGGCTCTAGCTACCGCCGCGCCGGCCACCGTAGCCTTACACTTCGAACCTGCAGCCTGAAATATGCGCCTGCACGAAGTTTCTGCCCTTCTATCCATGGGGTCTTTAAGACCTGACACCCCTCCAATTGGAATGGTCGTCTTTTTGGAAAGTTGTGCAATTTGGAAGTCCACTTTAGGGGGATCATCCCATGTGTCTTCCCCTTGAAGTTTAAACAGTTGTCTGAACTGTTTAGAAATAAAGGCTCTTTTACCCGGGTGCTACCATTCTCTTTCCATAAGTTCTGTTAATTTCGGAAGAACCGGAAAACCTTTAACCTTCTCTGAATCCTCCTCTAGTAACAGACGCGAAACCTCCTTAAAAAACTTACGAAGCTCCTGAGGAGGGAAAAAAACCTCATCTTCTGAACTATCACTTGAAGTAGAAAGAGATGAGTGAGAGATTTCACCGGAGGAAAGGTCTGATCTAGATGATGATCTGGACCTCTTGCGTTTATGCGAACTTTCCTTCCTTTTCTCCTGGGAATGAGCAGCAGAAAGTTGAAAAGCTTCAAAGGTCTGGGCCAAATTCTCCTGGAACCAACCCAGGAAGGAATGCAAATCTTTTTGCTTTTCAGTAGCAAGTTGTTCCGCCGAGCATGAATTACACATTTTCTTACGACAACCATCCGGGAGAGGAGTAGCACACTCTGAACAAGCCACATGCTTGGATTTAGAAGTAGCTTTCCTGGGAGCCGGTGGCCTTTTATCTTTCTCCGGAATATCTGTAGGAACCGGACTAGACATCCTAAACTCCTCTGAACCGTGTGGGGGGGCTGGTGACACGGTAATCCTGTACTGGCAATGCTCCTGCAGTCAGACAGGAAAAAGCGCCTTTTATAGCATTCAAAAATGCCGCCCTCCGGAAGATCCGATTCGCGCATGCTCAGTAGCGCGATCGGATCTTCAGTGGAACGCAACGACACCCGGGCGTGCGTTCCACCGTAATGCGCATGCTCCCGCATCACAAATACAAAAGGATGCATAACAGTCATCTTCCGTAACGCGAACCGCTACGGAAGGAAAAGCCTCTCTCTGCTCACCACCCGGGGAGCAATCGGAGGAAGAGGAACCCCCAGGCAGCAACCCGTGCGCCTCACCAGCAAGTCCGTCCGGAACTGAAGATTCTACCGTCCGTCCCTGAAAGGGACAAGAAAAAAACTGCCATCTTTGGAGAGGTGCCGGTTTTTATGGGTAAGGAGGAGGGGCTTCGGACATTTTAACTATTTATTCACTTTTAGATTCTACTTGTCCCGAGGAAGATTACTACCCACTTGTACTGCCACTGGATGACAGGAAAAAAAGTTTACATGAATTAACATTTACTAGTAAAACTTTTTTCCTATAGGGTTGTCTTATATTCAGGCTTTTCCTTTTTTCCTAAATTAATATTCAGATTTTGGGGGGGTCATCTTATAATCGAGCAAATACGGTAGTTCTTTGTTTATTTTTGTTGCGTATCCAACTATAGTTGTTATGCAACTAGTCATTTGAATGCTGGATTTTAATATTTACTACTGCAAATATCACTTACTACAATATTCATAATGAAGTCATTCCATGCATCTGCCCCACACCCACCATTTCCTGGCAAATTGTTTGCAATGTTTTTTAAAGACAATAGGACTTGAGAATTGAATTTGACTTTGGCAGACCTAATGACAACCAGAGTTTCCTGTTTACTAGTAAGATGTACGCAACAGATTTAGATCTGCTAGCGAGCATTGTAGAATGACTCTCTCCAAGTGACATCATTTGCACTGCAGATCATGCCACCAATGTTCTGCACAGTTACACTTCTCCATACGTGCCAATCTCCTCCACTCTACGCTTAGCCTGGCTTAACAACTGCCGTCAGGGATTATCCCTCTTCAAGTCCATTTAATTACTTTAGCATTGCAGATTAAAGATTTTACAGCCAGAAAGTTTTGCTAGGCAAAAGTCCTTTTTGCTTTGATAAAACAGAAGTAACTTTACTTCAGGTGTATTATGCTTTCATTCAAATAGCATGTATAATAAAGAAAAGGGGAAGAACAACATTTAAAAGAAGGATATTTATATGATAAGTAAATGAATTCAATTAGTAAACTGAATGCAGAATATAAATCAAACGTGTGTTATATCTAAAGTGTTATGTCCGGTAACACTCAACAACATTAACATGCGCAGCAGAACCTGTTCTGCGTATGATAAAATGTCATTAAAGTCCTTCATACAAGAACGTCCACTAAAGAGGGTAACCTCTATGACATACCATAATATCTGAATTAAATCATGAACGGCATTGTTCACAAGCCTCATCATCACAAATTAACCTCTGCAATGCCTTGCCCTTATACTGAATAGCATTGTTGTCTCAACTGGAATTTAAGTCATTAAGGTTGCTCTCAACCGCTCTATTTAACCATTGCAGCATAACGTATCCATAGCGCTCATCAACTGTATTTAACCCCTGCTGTACACTATTCTCCCAAACTTAGGCTAACATAAGTAGGGCCTTATTGTACTCTATGTGCATTTTATCTCCACAATTCCTTTCTTCCTACCATTACATCACAAATGTATTCTACAAAACCAATTAAACTCCCTCTTGCTATAACTACCCATATTTAACCTCTGGGACTCCTCTAAGATGCCATCACTATTAAAATGCATATTCTGCCTATTAAGCAGCTCTGCAAAATACGTGAATACCAAAAAAAAAAATGAATACCAAAAACTAGGTACTAAGTTACAATGTTATTAATGTGAAACACAGTAGGTGCAAATATGAAACGGAATTAAAACATATTTTTGTATTTACTCTTAAGTTTAATAAACTTACTTTATACTGTATGCTTACTTACAGCAAGAACAATATAAAAAAGGATGGGAAGTTAGCCGCCCTGTGACACAGCCCATTTGAATTATGGAATGATTCTTCATATAGCCGATTTACAACAAATCACAAGGCAAATTTCAAAACATCAACCACATTAGACCATTTATATCAATAATAAAAGCAGAATACAACAGAAAAAGAAAGCCGTACTATATTCACTGACTTTTTTAAATTATGAAATGGTTAAAAATATGCAATAATATACTTTAGCTACCAAAAAATAAATACTTAGCAGGGAAGAAGCCTGCAAAGAATTGCATCACACAGTATCAAAAGTTTGGGGTCACTTAGAAATGCCCTTGGTTTTCAAAGAGAAGCAATCTTTGCCCATTACAAAAAATTTATGAAATAGATAAATACATTTTAAAAAAAAACAGCGCAGATGTTTTTAACATTGTAAACGACTATTGTAGCTGGAAACGGCCGATTTTAATGGGATATCTTCATAGGTGTACAAACGTCTTTTATCAGCAACCATCACTGCTGTGTTCCAATGGCATGTTGTGTTATCTAATACAAGGTTAGGTTTAAAAGGCTAATTTATCATTACAAAAACCTTTTGCAACTATGTTACACAGCTACAAACTTCCTTGTTTTCCATTAAAACTGTTAAGTGACCCCAAAGGGTAAAACGACAAAATCTTGCAATGATGAGCCAATGACTGCTGATTTACAATCTGTGGAAATTATCGGATATTTATGGCCGCCCTAAAAAAATCAGTCATGTTGTGGTGGCCACAGATTCATACATGTAATCATACAAACTCCACCTCACACAATTCACCACATGGTCTATGAATGATAGATCCTCATTCTAAATGAACCCGAGAATCTCCATAAATTAATGTGCTTTACTATGTCATACCCATCTACATTAACCACACGAAAGCCACAGCTGTCTGCTCGCCGGACAGAAGGGTAAATGCGCTATTTCTCTTTTGTTGATGGAGGCCACAGCTGGCAAAGATTGTAACGTAACCAGAGTAACGGTAACAATGCATGCTGGTGTCAGGAATGTCATGTGCGGAGTATATATGGAGATACAGTGTGACCTGTCACTTTCACCTTCCGAACAAAGGCAGCCAGTAACTGCTTTCTCCACCTGGGCCTTCTGCTTTTAATCGCACCGCTAAGTTAGAATGTGCAGGGCCTTGAAGAAAGGGAACGACCTTTATTTTGTCTGATATTGATGGAAATCAATGGAGAGACTACCTCGGGGAACAGCCCTATACCCCTCAGCGCGCGCGAGATTTCCAACGTAAGAAACGAACAAACATAACGAAGAAAGTCGAGTATCCCTCCCGCACAAATCCAACCATCCATCCATCCCAGACTACAATCCGGTTGCTCACCAGCTCTTGTCCGTCTACGGATCCTTCTTCTCTATTGCAGAAGGCGGGCCTTCCTCCGCCACACCAAGGAGGCGGGACCATGACGCAACGGAACCCAATCGCCATCCCAGCTCGTAGCTGCCAGTCATATTCACCGTAGTGAAGATAATGGAACTA